>NW_008342276.1:6205888-6220990 GCF_000622305.1 Nannospalax galili | reverse complement strand
AAAACATTACCATTGAAATCTACTTGATGACTTTATATCCATGCTCAGATGCCAAGGAGCTCAGAAAGCAGCCGATTGTCACTAGTAATAATCAGATATGTAGAGATTAGAAACACATGTGCAAACATCTTAATGTCAATTGCATTGAAAATGAATTTTTCTGTATGAATCTGTGTATTTTAATAATGAAATGGAGGTCTTTTTTAAAAATTAAAACCTCATTTAACTTTATGTCTTATAGGGTTTATACTGAGTACAATATTGTATAACTGTAATAATTCAATTGTAAACCTAAAAATTTACAGCCAATTCTGAAAAAGATGCATCTTAGCTCATAAAATTGTTACTGAATATGTCAATGCTGTTGTAATGAAATTCTTCTTCTAAGTATGTGGTTATTAAATAAATAATGAAAAAAATAAAATAATAAAATAAAATAATAAACCAAACAGAACAAATTATAGGCAAAAATTTTCTGATCTCAGAATCAGGAAAACTTCTCTATAATGAAAACACAAAGTAAGAATTTTAAAGGAAATTCTTGATATATTTGACTATATATCAACCTAACCAGATCTTAACAAATTGAAATGCAAGACAATACAATATTTTTAAATTACAATGTGTAAAGTCAATCATCTTCATATGTAACTGTTTGATTTCTAAAATGAAAGCATAAACACTGCTATTTTTTTAAATAAGCCATTTCCATCCACCCAAATCACATTATGCACATGTATATGGACAGAGTATGTCTAATAAAAATAGATTCAAGAATAATAAATAAAATACACAGCAAAGAAATGTTGAGTCATTTTTCACTTACTACGTGGACAAACATTTTTATTGGGTGTAGAAATACTGTTATAAAACCAGATGCTACCTGTTGCGCATGGATGGTGAAAATTAGTGCACTTTCTACAGAAAACTCTATGATAGAATGCCATTTATTAAATGCCTAAAATGATGTTAATATGAGTTATTTCAGTGAGGACCAGTCTGAGAAATGCATTGCATTTTTCACAGTAACAAGCTGTGAACCTCCTGGGTTTCCAGGACCATTTTCATCTCCTTTCACACATCTGTATTTTCCAAATTTTTACAAAGTCTATGTACAGGAAAGTATATTTGTCTGTACATATACCACTGTTTATATACACTGTAAAAATATCAGTATAAAGCACAGAACTATGTACATATGCATATACAACAAAAAATGAAAATTTTAATGCATTTATATGTGTTTCTATGTATTAATGTGTTTGTGTAAGTGGGTGCTTACTGATAAGTTTAACCTCAATGTAATATAAACAAGAAAGCTTTTATTCTCCTCACCCTCTGTGAAATCTTCCCTTCTCTCCCATATTACTGTTGGAGGTATAACCCTCACTTTCTAGATAGTATAAGTTATTTGACACCTCAGTCCTTTCCTTCTAAATCAGAATTTCTCCTCTTGGGCTCAGCTCTTCTCTGCTGCAGCATCAACTGGTCCCCTGGAGGGGTCTTGGTCGGTGCTTCCCCTTTCTGAAATGAGATGGAGTCCCTCCCCTTCAGTTAAGGACAGGAACAGGAAGACACCGGTTTACAAATCTGTTTGTTGCTCCCTCTCTGAGCTCTAGGGCAGAGCTTCCTAAACTGTTGCCACTCATGATCCCTTCTTGTCTTTAGGATACTGGGGTGACTGGGCATCTAGAATAGATATACAAATCACTCATTTACTGGCAGTCATAAATTTATTTTAAAACAATTCTTTGTTAAATATATAATTCTATGATTTATTAAAGACAAAAGTAAACTTGTATGCTTATGAGATGGATGTGTTCTCTACTTTTACATAAAATTTATCACTGCTGAATAATACTGTAGAGCATCTTCAGTGTTTTTCATAGTTGACTGACATTTTGATTTTGTAATCATCAATGCTGAGAACACGACTTCACTTAAATATATAGCACAAAATGACAAAAGTATGAGTAGGTCCATTTCAGAAATGGTTAGAGTTTCTGTTGCAATCCCAAGCAAAAATTCATGTAATGATTTTTTAAACTCAAATCAGCAAGCCAAACAAGCAATCTAACACAACAGCATCCGAACATACACGAACGCGATGCCTGCTGAAGAACAGTGGGGAAATAGGAAAACAATGTTTCCTGTAATTAAAGAGTAGTGTTTCTACAGACGTAGGAAACTGTACAATGGAAACACCGCAAATCATAGCAGACGACAGTGTCTGCTCTAAACTGACATGTTTCACGGAGCATTCATTAGTGTTGTGAGGCCTCACAGTGTGCACAACGCAATGTGTGCATGTCGCGTTCAGAGCCAAGGCTGCAGTGAAGCTGCTTGTTACAATACAGGTCAGAAGATTCGTAACACATTTGATTTTGAATTAAGTTTTGCTTGCTGCACATTCAGAAATCTTTTACTGTTGCCAATTTTTTGAACAATCACATCCAGTTATACAACCCCATAGATTAAGAATCTGGGTTCCACAGGACACTCTACCTAGGACCTCCCTTCTGGGTCTCTCGGTGTGCAGCACTAGCTGTGCATTCTATTCCCTCCCGGCACTCCTGTCCTAGTGTGCCACAGTGCCCTCTGACCCTTTGACCCTGGGACTTCTCCACTCCTCTAAGAAGAGTGCTCTAGAGCTTATCCAACACTACCAGGATTACTGGAAAAGAAAGAAACTAAACAATTGCTGGTACCTCTGCTTGTCTTGACTGCCATCATCCTGAGCTCATGCACCACTAGTGTCTTTTCCCTGGGTTTCTGAAATAGCCTCCAGGGCCTGCCTCCCGCATGCTCTAAATTTGTTCTCCATGCCAGGTGAGTGCATTCCTGCTAAAACTCGCCTCCAGGTGTGGCAAAACCTCTCATCTTTCCCCACATTGTTAGGATAAATGAGAAGTTGATTGACAAGGGATGTGAGGCTGGTTTCTGGCCTGTTCTTACCATTCATTTGTCTCTAAGTCTCCCATCCAAATGGTGTTTGATGCTCCTTTACTTCCATTTCCTTTTGTTGCGGTCCTGGAGATTGGCTCAAACCTGGTGAATGCCAGGCAAATGTTCTACAGCTCAGCCACATCCCTAACATTGCCTCAGTCTTTCTTAACCACAGGTCTTCACGTAGGTGCCTCTTCCTTCCCAGCATACCTCTAGTTCTGGCATATCTCCACATTATTAATGTCCCAATCATTCTGAAAATTTAACTACACCACCCCAGAAACTCATTCCTAATACAAGATAAGTTTCACGTACCTTAACCTTGCCTATCAGGACCTCACTACACTGTTTTGCAGTGTTGATCTGATCTGCTTGTGTTCTATTAACTGATTGCCTTCACTGAGAGCTAAATGCTGTCTCACATTACAGACATTTATTTTCCTTGCATGACTTGACCCACCTAACTGCACCTAACTGCAAATGCATTAATAGAACTGGAATGAAAATACCTTAAGAGTACGTGTTGGGGTCCTAGAGTACTGGATGGTATACAAGCTGAACAATCACAGGGTTTCATAAGAATACTTTCAAAAGAGGAGGCCCAGATTAAAGAAAGTCACAGAATAGACAGCCTCCTGGAGACAGGAACACTGAGGAGGATTTACCTCATCATGTAGACACTAAAGGGAATGGGTTGGAGCAGACATCAATCAGGACGCACCTAATGACAACCCAGATGCAAGCACAGGGATGAGTGGCCAAACACAAGCCTAGTGGAAGCCGTAGTTCAACAAGGAGTCAGAGAAACAAATTCTCTCCTGCACACTGGTATCTCCTGCAGCTTTTTCCATTGTCTGATGTAATCTAAAGTCAGACAGCAAGGGCACAGAGTGGCAAAGTTTATACAGACCAGACTTCTAATACTCAAGGCAGGGCAGAGATGAATGGAGGAGATTCGGCAGAGCCAGGCTTCACCTCAATCATTCCCTCTACCCTGCCCAAAGGCCATCAAAGCGTGCTCTGTAAACAAATATAGAATTGAATGGAGCCAACCAGACTAGTGAATAATTTCTGTGTCATGGGTTATCTTATTGTTGAGTTATTGTCATGGACACTGCATCCTGATTTCTGATCTACTCATTCTATGCCTCCTGGGCTAGCAAAGCTTGGAAAACACAGCATCCTGTGCTCCGAACAATTCCAGGGAAGCATTCAGTTTACTGCTCTGTGATGTTTTATATGACTTACCATTTTATCTTTAATTACTGTGTCTCCCTTCCCCTAAACTTGTAGGGCATAATTTAAGCAAAGAACTACTGTTTATATTTGATGATTCAAACTCAAAAGAGTTGGTTAATGATGCCACTTTCTATGTATGAATTAAAAGAAAACGTGCAAGTTTACTAGGAATTACGTTGCAAAATTAGCAGTAGCAATTGTAAGGGTCTCCAGATGCTGGTACCAGTTTGTGCTGGTAATTTGTGTAGTACAGTTTGAACACAGAACCCACTGGAACAGCAGCTAATGCTCTGGCAAGGGGCCTGCCAAAAGCAAGTCACTGGTACCCATTAGAGCAGAGACTGGGTTAAAGAAGACTCATTCAAACTGAGTCAGAAGTCTTCAAAATAACTTGTCCAAAAGTCAGTTTTTGTAGTTGCAGACAATTGTCAGACTTTGAATTTCAAGACACAACCTGATGATTGGACTGTCCTCTGCTTAACTAGTTCTACTATTTTCTCTTAGGCCCAATCTTAAATATGCCCTTAAACCTGGATATTTGCCTTGAACATGGTGCAATCAATAGGGCAAAGGGTCTGTTACAATCCTAATGTTGGAAATAAAGCTGGAATCATCTACGTCAGGAAATTTGTCAGACTTGGTATAATTATCAAAATTTTAACAATGATTTCACCCACAGTTAAAAATTTTCCAAGCAATAAATCTTACAATAATAAGATTATGATGACTCTGCATAAACTAAAGCATAACAGCTATTACGTTGAAACAACTGAATACTCTTACTTAGTTAATTTGCATAACGAGGGCAAAAGTCAACAGCCTCATGGATGACAGCAACAACTGAATTATGTTATTTGTTATTTGACTTTACTTAGAGGTATAAGTGAACACAATATTGTGAATTCTTTGGATTTTAAAGACAAAATCCAATCACAAACTTATTTTGTAAAACAAACAAAAATTATAATATACAGTGCCTACTCGGTGTACAATAAATTGCCTAGGTTAAGGAGTAAGTAGAAGAGAAAGAGAGAAAACTAAACATACACAAACAGAAAGTAAAAATCCCAGGAACAGCCCCCTCACAATACCCCAATCCCTGCCAATTTAAAAAGATACACCTAGGGAAACAGTATGGGATGGCTAGTGTGCGTGACTAACGTCTGCGGGATACGCGCGCCATCTAGTGGACTATAAGAATACTGCAGCTGAAAGTTTCTGCGCCTTCACTTTCCTGGAATGTCAACAAATGCAAACAGTTGCATCCTTTTCTGGTATTTTCCAATTAACAGAGTGAAATTAAATAGAGAAACTAATCCAACTATTAGGAACTTCTGTTCCTCGATTCTTCTTAGAAGAAACAACGTCGCACAGAGAAATCTAAAGACAACGAAATTTTGTAAATGAAGTTGCCTTGATATTATGTTTCTTGCGTATCATTTCTCCTTCATTTACCTCAATTAATTCATTTATTCATCCAACTCTGAATGTTGCTGAGAGTGTTTTGTGCTGCAAATGCCAGTGTGAATGCTGGGAATTCACAGCCGCGAACAATTTGTAGCCACTGCCGTTCTGCAGCTTTTGTCCCAGTAAAAGATAGATAATCAATCCAGAAAACCTAATAGGAAGTTACAAGTGACATTAGAAAACAGTGTGAGAATAAGAAGGAAGGGGGGGGCAGGAAGAATGAGCCGTGACATGAAAGCGGGGAGGGGGGAAGTCATGGGACTCATAAACAGAGGTGCCTAGAGTCTGAGTTCACGCAGAACTAGAATTCCAGCTTGACAACACGCCCGCCCTTCTACAGTATCCCTTTAAGCTTCAGTTGCTTCATCTACAAAATGGGAACAGCATTGCCTTTTCCAGTGCAGGAAAGAGTAATCGTATATAAAGTGCTACGCAGGATGGATCCCAGCAGGTGCTGAGCGGCATACAGTAAATTCCGGCTAACATTAATGGCTGCTGGACCACAAGAACCCAGGGACAAATGTTCGAAACACGCTCTTGGTCTTAACATATTTAAGGGATTCCTCAATAATAATAATAGCTACTATTTATTATGCTATTTTATGTAAGCCTTATCGTAAATGCTAACATTATGTCCAAAGGGGGTAATCGTTCCATTTTATGGATAAGAAAACTGAGAACCAAAGAAGTTAAGTAGGTTGCTTGTGTTCATTCAGCCAGCTCATTCCAAGCCAGGATTCAGACCCTAGCAGTCTGGCTTTAGAATTCTTGTTCTCTGCATTAAACTAGCTCTCAACAAATGATGCTTGCAAGACAGAGCCTAATGGCGAAGCCCAAATTCAAGCTTCTCATCCAGAATTACTTGATTCAATCATTTGTGTTTCAAACTTGGCAATTATAAAATACTGCACCTGTTTTATTCCAAAGTGCTCAGTCACCTAATGTAGTTGATTTCAAAGTATCAACAGCACCCCAACTGAGGAACCAAAACCAGTTTAGTCAATATAACCAGCTTCTTCTAAAAGACAGAACAGATCACATGGAGGCACCACAAGTCCTGGTACAGAGGAGACGGTGTTTGTGAATTAAAAATTTTTATTCTCAAAGATACGAGACATATTAAAAGAAATTTACTTCACAAATACTTGATGATGGAGGATTAGCTCTAAACCTATAGGATTCGAGGGTGCTTGCTTGGGAAAGCAGTTTGCCTGTTCTCTGATCTTTCATTCATAGTTTAACCATTCATTGGCTTTGATTTTAGAATTGAAGTCTAATGAAGACAAACTTTAATAATATAATCTATGAAAACTTTCTCTTGATGAGATGAAAGCATGTTATCTTACACAAATATCTCCCTTTTCTGTTTTTAGGTTGGTACTATAAATGCTATGATCACCTAACAGGAGACAAAACATACCCTTTCTTTATCAAAGGCACCCAGAAGTCAGATCAAACTCATTCTCCAAAAGGTTTTGGCCCATGTCTTCACCTGTGTTAAATTCTTGTGACAAATGAGTTCCTTTTCCCCTGTGCTAGGGATTACACACAAGGCTTTACATGTGTTGGGTAGGCATTCTAACAGTGCACTATACTCCCAGTCCTTAGTTTTTTAACAAAGATAACTAATTTAAAATGTTGAAAAGGTGGGGCTCAGTGATACGATGCTTGCCTAGCCGCACAATGCCCTGGGTTCAGTCCCCAGCATTACCACCTACCAAAGGACAAGTATTTTTGGTGAACCTTTGTTTCAGTTGTATGTGGACATGGAAGTAGCTGTCTGCTCTGTATTGGGATGTGAATATATCTGTGGTACAATGGTATCTTACAGTGAACGTGACCCACGCATCTCGAAAATACTGGTGCGGACAATAAACCTCTAGACCACTACAGAAATAATGATTGGCTGTCTAATTATGATGTTGCTTTCCAGTCTGTTCTGTTGAAATCATGTATATATCATATATTACTCGATAAAGCATCAAATGGAGTTTTCACTCCTTCCTATTTCTTTGTTGTCATGAGTAGATGTCTTTACCTACCTGTTGTCAGCAAATCTGGAACATAAACTAAATTTGTATTCGTTTAGTGGCTTTGATAGCCCACCACCCCCGAAAAAAAAAATCTGTTGGGTTTTTCAATTGCACTGAGGAAACAAATGATTATACTATTAAACACTCTCTGCCATATTTCATTTAAAATGTGAAATTTGTGTTAGAGCACAATATGCACACACATTAAAAGGGGAGAAGTGGAGGGGTCTGGAGAGATGGGTCAACTGCTAAAGTGCCTGCCAAGTATGAGGATCTGAGTTTGAATTCCCAGACCCACATAAAAAGCTAGGTGTGGTGGCAAATACCTGAAACCCCAGCACTGGGTGAGGGGAAATGCAAACAGGTGGATCTTTATCACTCACTGCCCATACAGCCAAATCAATGAGCACCAGATTCAGTGAAAGACCCTGTCTTTAAAAATAAGGTGGCCGGCAATTGAGGAACACAATCAGTGTCTGTGCCTCTAGCCTCCACACATACATATGCACATACATATGCATGTGCACCAGCACGTGCACACCACACAAAAACCTACATATATATGTATATATGTATATATATATATACGTAATTTTTTTTTAAATTTACAAAAATGCCGTATATATGTATATATACGTATATATATATATGACTCTTAAAGAGTCAAACCAGTGTTTAGTCACTACGTATGTTTGGAGATCACATGTTTAGCCATCCTTAAGCATTTTTCAAAGTTGAAAAATGTCATACATTTATATGGTTTATTTGTAAAGCACTAATAATAATTGGAACATTATGGTCTGATTATTTGCTGAAGTAATTCACTTAAGCTCTTCAAGTGGTTGGACTTTAAGGGTGTAAAAGTATCGTATGACACCAATAAAATTTTATTACTGTTTTTGCACTTACATAATTTAGAAACACCTATTAACAGAAAAATCAGCTTCCTCTCTTACAACAGAAATTTAATCATAACTCACATTTTAATGGACGTGATATAAGGCAAAACCTGTTCTGTTAGCTTTAGAATTTTCCATATAAAATATTCCATATAAAATATTTATAAACATTTATAAAGATTAGCTTTGCACCACATCTCCGATCCACAGGAGAGAAATGGTTCCCTTGTGGCACCTCCACCATCTATCTTCAGAGACAACTTTGCATAACCTTCTTTCCTGCTGAGCCTAAACACAGCTAAACACAACTCCAGCATCCTCCTTAACAATGCAATCCAGCTGTTATTGTTTAAATCTGAAATATACAGACTTGTATTTCACCACTTGGTCTCCAGCTGGTGGCAGTTTTCTGTGAGGTTGTGGAGTCTTTGGGGTAGGGAGCCTAACCAGTAGGTGGCAGGCCTTGAGGGTCACACCCACAGTAATGGGATGAGCCACCACTTCATGCTGCCACAAATTCGGCCGCTCATGCCCCATGTGTTCCCAACCATGATGGACCATACCTCTGAACTACAAGCCAAAAACAAACCTCTCCTCCCTTAAGCTGCTTCTGACGGGCATTTTGTCATAATGATGAGACTTGCGACAGTGACTACCAACTGAGTGGAGTCAGCAGGACAGGAAAGTGGTCTCTTTGCCGTCACTCACCATCAGCACGATGGTTATCGTGGACATCTGCCATTTCTTGAGATTCAAACTCTGTATCTCAGACTCTAGCACTTGAAAGGGGAACAAAATTCCAATATCTTGCAATGTGTCTTATTTTTAAAGTTTGAGGTAAAAAGCTACCAAATTCTTAAGCTATCAAAACATGTTTTGCCCTATATCATACTACATAACTAGGGAGCAAATAGCTTCCTCATCAAGAAGTGGTCCTTCATGGTGTGACCAAACATTGTCAACATCCATCTCAAGTGATCTTTTTCATTAAGCCATCTTTTCTCAAATCAATAGATTTTTTGATCTAAAGAAAATGTAAACTATAGTGGTCACAACATAACCCCTTTCTCAGGACATTTATTAAACCACATCTCATAAAGGGCCCAAAATAATCTTTAAAGGGCTTCAGGTTTAAAGAATTCTAGAAAGAAACAGAAAGTTTGGAGCGATGGTGAGATATCACATAACACATCAACATTTTTTGTATTAAGCTCAACTATGGTTCTACTAAACCTTCATGCTTTATAATTTAAAGAGTTAATAATGACTTTTTTTTGTCACAAAGCCAAAAGGAGCTTTCTTAAGTCTATTGCACTGAACAGTTCTACATGGTTCCATTCAAAGCAAGTGCTGTCCTCTGAAGTACTCAATTAATACTTTATTGCTTATGTGATAGTTTACTGTCTGGCACACGGTTATTTCCCAGGAAAAACAGTAAGACCCAATGCCAGATATTCAATGGAGGAAAAGAATGGAGGAAGAAAAGACACTGTCCCTTGAAAAAGAAAGCCATTTGTAGAAGTCGTTCAATCACTGGCACAACGTCTCCTTTCTGGCACTTCGAAGTACCATGTCTTTGCCCAGGACAGCTAGTGAACAACAGAGTGTGAACTACAGAATACCATGTCCAGGAGTGTCTGGAAGTGGTGGAAGTATTTTTCTTCAAGAGATCTTGCACACTTAAGGAGTAAACAATTGGTCCCCAACTGACAGCACTTTTGGGGGAGGCGTGGAACCTCTGTAAAAGAACCTAGCAGGCTTCTTCACTGTACACCTCAATTACAGTGTGGGTGCTACTTTACTGCCATTCTCAATAGATATTTGTTGAATGAATAAAGGGATAAGCTTATATAACTTTAGGTTGGAATAGATCTTTTCTATTTCTGCCTCCTGAACAATTAAAATCCTACCAGAGTTGTTCTGAGTCCCATGGTTTAAATTGCTCAAATTAGAGAAGCCAGGGTCATCCAAGTCTGTGGTTCAGAACTCTAGACACATGCTGTAAGTGCTTCAGCAAATAGCCTGCTGAAATCCTTGTCAGTTCCCTAGGCTTATGTTCTGTCTCCTATTGCAAGGATCATACAAGTCTATATAGACTTTGAGTAGTTGTCAAAGACCACCATGTAGGTGCAGTCTTTGGGTACCTTTATTTTAAGCAAAAACATAAATAAATAACTTAGATTAGTTCCTTTAATGTGGTATTAAATATTTCCTTCCCTTCACCTTTCCCAGCCTACCTACCCATTATCCCCGAAGCTGAGATTTCAGAACTTGGCTCCTGGAGCACACTGTGCTCCTATTTCAGACTCATAGCTGAGATCATTTTACTTCTAGCCCCTTATGTTGTCATGTCATTGTATACAGTGACTGCTCCATGCACAACTCTAATCATTTCACCTTTCTGCTCTTGATTTCCACTGCTGTTGTCTTTTCTCTACCTCCTTTTGCCCATAACCATCCTTAATGCTAAAAATCATAACCTAATGGTAAGTACTCAGTTCCATTTACTTCCCTGACACTCAACATGTTACCATAAAGAAGCACCAGGAATTCTCTGAAGTTCAAACAGGGGCTATCCTGGCAATGATCATAGACCTTTCATATAAAAAGGAAAACTATATTCTTGGGGAATATGACAAAGGAATTCCTAAGATGAAGCTTTAACTGTCCACATAGGATGGTAAAACTAGTTGGAAATACCAGAAATTGGGCCTCCTATATGCACATGGAATTTAGCTGTGATGCCAATGAAAAAAGAAAAATTATATGTTTATTATAGGTCAAATTCTATAGTCATGGTCTAAGATAATTCCTACTCTCTCTAGCAGGAATTATGGATAGATAACTGGTCTACTTGACTTTTAGAGGTTAAAAGCTACTAGTATACCTGGTTAAAGTTTGCTCTGGGAAAAATAACATCAGGGCTTCAATAATGAGGCATGTTTGGGAAATAAACCATTTAGAAGTAGAGTATAAAATCACTAATGGTCCATTCAAAACATGTAGAAATTTCTTCAACAGATAATTTTGAGGAGTTTCTCAGGGTTTTAAAGATGACTATAATAATAAGCACAAACTAATCTTGCAGAGAATTAAACAAGAGGAAGTGCAGGGACCAGTCAAGAGCCAGGACATGGTAAAGATAAATGAAAATATCAAGGTTGAAACTGCCATTACTACCCCTACTACTGCTACTAGTAACACTATTGAATTGTGCACTTAACACTGAAACAGGGCAGAAACACTTGGAAAATTATGGGGACATGACAGGGAAAGAGTCCCTCACCTAGGAGTCTGATCAGAGCTTGAACCCCATTTAGAGAGAAAAAGCAACTTCTAAACATTTACCTTATGAAGCCCTAATGTGGTGGTGGTGCAATGCCACGTTACAGTAATGACTGAATAAAGACAACCACCTGACTCTTAGTGTCCATTTAGCCAACAGGGTACCCAAACTGCTCCTTTCAGAGTTTTCCTGAAGCAGTGCTCTCGAACAAACCATTTCCTCCCTTTTTATTGAAACTGAACTTCCAACCTGAAATGGTAGAGGAAAACTCAAGCTTTATCTTATCGGAGAAGATTTTGTCTTATCAGAGAATTTTCTCTGCAGGGAATTCACCCTTTCTGATCTTTGCTGACATAGAACAGTGCACAAAAACAAAAACAGATGTTATTAATTTAACCCCATCTGTTGTTTGTAATGCATGTGGGCTAATTCTCATTGTTTCCAATGAGTATCCACTGCCTGCAGTGCTTGCTTGATATTCACAATACACACACACACACACACACACACACACACACACACACACACACACAAACTTTTTCTGGGTCAAAGGTAAGGAAGGGTCATGAGGGATCAAAGATATTTGTTTGTGTTGTAAGAGATACAAAGGCTTGTTTTAAAATTACAAGCAAACTGAGATATGTTAAATAATCTCAAACATAAGATTAACTTCTGAGGTATAAGGTTAGGTAAAACTAATTTCTCCAAAGACGTCTGCCCCTTGTTTGTTTCATAAAAAGCATGTCCGTATTTGTAAAAGTTATTTCTACACTTCTGACTCCTGGTTTTACTTTATCAGATTACACTTACAGTCAAGGCATTTCAGGAGCCACCCAATAATCTCACTTATCAGAACAGAGAGAAAAGTAAAAACAGTTTCTTAGCAACATTTGAGATATAACATGAGAGCCATCAAGAAGATATATATGGCTAATGCTAAGACACCCACTTGTGACTCTCCTCTAAGGAGCCTATGCCCACACCTGGGTGTGTCTCACTTGCTGTGACTCCAGAGAAGTCCAATTGCATGCTCATGGGTCTTTCTTTTTTTATTTTATTGAGTTTTTGTGCATTTCATATAATAGATCTTAGTCAAATTTAGAGCCCCTCCCCACCCACACCCCTGTAACACCCCCACACACTGGATTTCATGCATTCTTTAATATATGTTAAGTCCGATCTGATCAAGCATTTGCTCCCAGATGTTCCTCAGTGCAAGTTCATCCACTGGAGTCTAGTCAACATATCTAGAGTCACTTTATTAAAGAAGATCTACTGTCTCTCATCCCACAGTAATCAATTGCCAATGGTTTCTCAGATAGGGTTAGGGCCTGCTTCCCATTTCCCCCATTCTGTGTTGGGTTGTTGTCTGATTGAGTGGGCATGGGTCTTACACATGCTGTTATCATTGTTCTAAGTTCATATGAGCAAGTTCCCAGAGACCTGAAAGCCTCTGTTTCCTTATGTTCATGGACCAACCCTTGTTCTTACAATCTTTCCACTCCCTCTTCCCCAATGGTCCCTGAGCTGTAGGTGGGTGATGTTTAATATGTGAGTTCTATCTCTCCAGGGACACATACTCTACAATCTCTTATTTTCTAAAACTTAGTCAATTGTGTCCTTCTGTGTGCATCACACTCTGTTGTGTGAGAAAGCACCACTGTGGAGAGTTGAGGGATGTGTTAGTATTTATTCTACCCCGTGTTCTGCCATTTTCCATGAACACTAGGTATAGAGCTTCTACTAGAGATAGGGCTGGGCATCTCTCTGTGTGTGACCAGTTGTGGAACTTTGTAATAGACTCCATCTGTTGCAAAATGAAGCTTTTTTGATGAATGGCATATGCCATCTGCAAATTTAAGAATCAATGTTTAGCATATGGTCAGAGATTTCATTTGTCTATAGAGATGTGACAGTGTTAAGGTTTTCTCTAGGATCTATGGCTTCTTCAGTGATGTCTTTGGCTATATTTACAGTGCAACCCAAGAGTTCCCTCCCATTAAGAGGACTTTAAGTCCAATTAGATAGCTATTGATTACCCCCCGGATAAAAGTGCCACTACTGCACCATTAGAGAGAGTTTGTTGTTCCAGTAGTTGTGGTTATTAGGCTTTACAGTTCGGTTGGATCATTGGTTGATTTTCTCCCTTATCAGCTTTCCCAAAATCTTATAGAACTGTGAGAGCTAGTCTTCAGGGAGGAGCATTTCAAGTCAGTTCCAACTTCAAGACCTGTGTCTGAACTATGTCCTCTCTTCAGCAATAGGGTCTTACTTTCAACTTGTGGGAGGTAATCAAAGGCTCTGGCAATAGCCTGTGTTATTTGAGGAGTCTCTTTGACTACCCTGACCAACAACTTGATGGGAGGTTTCTCCTGTCTGGTACTGTGTTTCTTTTATATGTAGTCTTCAGGTATGATGTCAGGTTCAGCTATTGTATGCGTACTTTTTGGGGGGGTGGGTTAATACATTTTCCTCTGCTTTTTATACCACCAAAGCTTTATTTATTCTCTCTCCTTCACTCTCCCTTTCTAACCTTCCCTCCCCGCTCCCCAGTTAAGTTTCCCCATTTTCTCCATTTCCCCCTTGATAATAACTGTCTCCTATTATCCCCCTTTCTTGAGTTCCTTCTTCCGCCTTACTCCGTGATTCCTTACATGTCCTTCTATCCTCCCTTCCCAGCTGAATGCTGCCATTTTCCCCATTTTCCCCTGTGATGTTCCTCTGACCCTGTGATGAGAAGCCATGGACCCACCTTGTTCCCACACTCTGCAAAGGAGCCACTCCTCTTCCCCCTTCCAGCCAATTGGTTGATCATAACCACTTGCAGAGGAGGGACTAAGGGTATAAAAGCTGGGAAAACCATGAGGCTGGTCTCTTGCCATTTTGTAAAGCTGTCCAGAACCACAGGATTTATGTCTGGGTGTGGACTTTGAACACAGCTGTGAAAGGGGGAGGGGGGAACGCTTGTCTGTAAGTAAACCCGCACCCTAAGGTCAGTTAGCAAGTCCAATAAACTCGTTAAGATTCTTCAAACCAGGGTTTGGAGAATTCTTTCTTCAGGCTGTCGCAAGGACCGTGGGAGGAGAGGATTAGATGCCACATGCAACTCCCAGCAGTGACTTTGACTTACAGTTGTCATAGCCCAGCAGGATACAATGAAACTGAGAATGAGTTTTGGAAGAGCATTGATGATGTCCCTGATATGGGGAAAGAGACCAACAACCTAAGTAAA
>NW_008342276.1:6184653-6204767 GCF_000622305.1 Nannospalax galili | reverse complement strand
ACTATGATGGAGCATTTGTCCATCTGGCTTGTGAGGCTATGGGACTTGGGGGCAGATGGGATCATTTTAAGTTCTACAGAAGCAGAGAAGCTAAGCAACATAACCACTCATCCCTCTTTGAGACAAAGACTTCACAATTTAAGGCAACATGAGGAAAACCAGTCCATGATAGATTGGCTTATACGAGCCATTCAGGATACATGGGTATCTCCAGCTGAAATTGCCATGAATACTTGAGACTGGAAAATCATTGAGGAAGGACAGGCTCTGTTGAGGGACCTGGGTTTAAGGGAAGCTGTATTTGATGCCTAGTTCACTGGCCCAGACAGGTCTGTGTTTACAGGAGACTTAAAGAAACTGGTATGGAGCTTTGGTAGCAGTGCTAAGCCCCATGGTCGGGAGTGACCTATATGAGGCTGGTGAGGCTCTGGTGGATTTAAATGATTTAGACCAACATGTAAACAGGGTTCAAAATGTGCTAAAGCAAGTAGACACAAGGGAAAATGGCCAGCAAAGGGGCCCTTCTGTGTCTCTCAAGAGCAGATGTGGATGGATCTATGCAGAGCCAGAGTTGCTAGGGACAAGATAGATGGGCAGCCAAACGCTGTGCTGGTGAACCTATGGAGGGCTTTAAGACCTGACCAGCAATTCATCACAGAAGTAAGAGAAGCTGGGGACCAGGAGGTGTGGGTAGTTCCAACTGCTCCCCCTGCTCCAGAAAAAGGCAACCTCATTGGATAGGAACTCCCCAACCACTGGCTTGAAGGGGTGACCTAGTGGATACTGAGGCAGAGTGTACATTAATTCACAGAAATTCCCAAAAACATCAGGGCCAGTGGATAGCAGTCTGTGGGTATGGGGATATAACCATACAAGTAAAGCAGACTAGACTTATTCTGGGAGTGGGCAATTATCTCCTCAGGAGTACCAGGTGTGTATTTCTCCCCTTCAAGAGAACATTTCAGGGATGGTTGCCCTGCTGGGTCATACCCTACATACTACTGTGGGAGAGTTTTGGCCAAGGGTGTGAAGAATAAAGGAAATTACTCAGAAGTGGGCAAGATGGGAGCCAGTCAAATTGCCCACACCACGGAGGGTGGTGAATATCAAACATTACCGGCTACCTGGGGGTCGAGATGAAATTACTGAAACCATCCAGGAAGTAGAGTGGGTAGAGGTTATCTGCCCAGCACAGAGCCCTTTCAATAGCCCCATTTGGCCTATCAGGAAGCCAGATGGCTCTTAGAGAACGACAGTAGATTACCGGGAGTTAAATAAGGTGGTGTTTCCCATTCATGCAGTGGTGCCCAGCACTGCACTGCTAACTGAGCAGCTGGTGCAGGAAATGGGGTCTTTCCACGCTGTGGTGGACCTCGCTAATGCATTCTTTAGTATTCCCCTAGCTGCTGAATCTCAAAATCAATTTGCCTTCAAGTGGAATGAAGGACAATGGACTCTCAGAGTACTTCCCCAAAGTTACCTCCACAGCCCCATGGTTTGTCATCAGATGGTGGCCCAGGAGGCCCAGGACCTGGCCCTGTTACCCTGCCCTCCTTCTGTAAGGAGGTTCCACTACATAGATGACATAATGCTAACTTCTGAGTGCCTTGCAGATTTGGAAGCTCATTTGGGAACATGCAAGTGCACCTGAAGGAGCGAGGATGGGGAATCAACCCACAAAAACGACAAGGGCCCAGTACAGCATTAAAATTCTTAGGAGTTTTATGGTCAGGAAGAACTCACATGATACCCAGTGTGGTAGCTGAGAAAATCTTACCAACAACCCGTACCAATAAATGCTAAGGAGTTACAGGTATTTTGGAAACTTCTCAGGTGATGATACCTAGTGAGGTGGTTGAAAAAAATTTTACAACCGATACCAATAGATGCTAAGAAATTACATGTATTTTGGGGACTTCTATTGGCAAATTTTTATACCTCACCTTGCTCGGGTCACCAGCTCCACTGTATAATCTGATAAAGAGAGATGCTACATGGGATTGGGATATAAAGACCCAGGAGGCTTTTGAGCCAGCCAAGGTACTGGTTGGGCAAGCTAAGCAGCTGTGTGCCCCAATACCTCAGTGTCCCTTCCTCTTGGAAGTCACCAGGAGCCCTGAAGGTTATGGGTGGGGCTTGTGGCAACAACAATCCGAACAGACAGTCCCAATTGGGTTCTGGTCCCAATCACAGAAAGGGGTGGCGCACTAGAACAGCAACTGCTGGCTATGTACAAAGCATTGCAACAGGTGGAGTCCATTATGGGCCCCACCCCCATTGCTATAAAAACTGCATATCCCATAAAAAGATGGGTGGAGGGCCTGTTAGCTAAGCCCCTGCCAGGGGTGGCCCAAAACAAAACGCTGTAAAGATAGCATGCATATTTGCAACAGTGAGGGGTGGTGTCAGCAAGCCCGATCACCAATGTCATGCAAGCAGTACTAGGACCGGTGTCATTTCAAGGCACAAAGCCTCTCCCTCCATCTCCTATAGTTGACCCTCCAGCAAGACCTGACCGAGCACTACAAGGGGCTCCCCCAATTCTGGCTGATGCCTGGTATACTGATGACACTAGCAGGGGCTCCAGACAAGAATGGGTAGAAGTGGCAATACAGATGAACACTGACACTGTATGGTTAGATAGGGGAGAAGGAGAAAGCAGTCAATGGGCTGAATTGAGAGCTGTATGGATAGTAATAATGAGGGAGCCTTGGCCATTACAATTTGTACTGACAGTTCGGCTGTGTTCAAAGGCTTAACCTTATGGATGGCTCAGTGGGAGAAAGAAAACTGGCAGGTGATGGGACGGCCACTTTGGGAACAACAAATGTGGAAGGACATATATAATAAAGTGCAGTAGAGCTAGTGCCCTTGGTAGTTTACCATGTGGCTGCCCACTGCCTGGTGAGTCCTGCTCGGAATCAGGAAGCTGATGCCCTCACCAAGATGAGGGCTGTCTGCCCTCAGGTTCCCCTAGAAGCAGCTCACTGGATTCATATCAAGTCAGGCCACAGAGGAGCCAACCCGGGATGGAGAATAGCCAACACAGCCAGCATTCTGGTAAAATATGCTGACATCCAACAGGCAGGCTGTCCAGGCCTGTGAATCGTGTTCCCGGTTACAGGCCTGGAGGATGGATGCCATGATGGGACACGTGCACAAGGCAGCTTCCCTGTGAGAGACTGAGAGATTATATATGGTCCCTGCCAGTCAGTGAGGGGTGTAAATATGCTCTCACTTGTGTGGACACTGCCACAGGCCTTACACAGGCCTTTCCTTGCTAGAGAGTGATGGGCAAGGCTACTATTAAGGGGCTTACTGAACTCAGTGTCATGTATGGGTGCCCGAGGTGAACTGGTAGTGACAGAGGCACTCATTTCACAGGTACAGATGTGCAAGCTTGGGCTGAGGATAATCAGGTTCAATGGTATTTCCAGCTTCCATACAATCCTATAGGAGCAGGGTTAACTGAAAGAAAAAATGGATTGCTAAAGGAGCAGTGTAAAGCCTTAAGCCCAGAAAGAACCATATGGGGTGGGAAAAGGCCCTTCCAGAAGCCATAAGGTTGTTAAATGAAAATCCCAGTACCAGGGGTGAGTTGCCTCCCTGTGAACAGTTGGCTAAAGGGACCCCAGAGGTCCCCAAAACTATAAAGGTGATTGCCAATAATGTTGGTTGCACACCTGAAGTGGATGGTAAGACCCTATTGCTGAAGACACTGCATGATGTGAGCTCAGGAGAGGGAGAAGTCAAGCTTGGACTAAGCTGGAAACTCCCTGCCACTGGATGGATGGCTTTCATAGTGCCAGAAGGTGCCATGCAGACAGCTGGTGGCTCGTGTAGTGTATGTATATGTACAACCAGCTAATTATAGTTTGGAGCTAATGTCCACTCCTAGGGATGGAGCACACATCTGGTATTGTAGACCAGGCCACCCCTCTGTGGCAGGAGAGGGTATAGGCCCCAGTAGAGAAGCCACAGCAATTATATTGTTATGTGACTGTGATGCGCCTGCTAAAGTACCATCCAAGGGTGTTCACACCCATGTTATTATATCAGTTACTGTTTACATATTCTTGCTTCTTTGTGTTTTTTTAAAAACTTTTACAAAAACTTTATTGAGAATTTCATACATGCATATAAGATGTTTTGATCAAATCCATACCCACTCCCTCCCCTCCAACATTACCCCCTCTGAAGAGGTAACCCTAAAATCTTTTAAGGATTAGATATGAGCTCCCAAATACTTTTGAAATTTTGACATTTTTGGCGTTTTGAACAGAGTGTGTTTCTAAACAGGCCCAAGGACATTTTTATTTTTAGCCAAGAAACTGGCTACATTTCTTTGGGGTCTTTTTACCCTAACTGCCTAGCCAATTCCTACCTCCTATTCTTATCACACCATCCTCTGAAGGAGTTACCCAAATTCCCAATAGGGAATAGGGACACAGACTGCTCTGGCTTCTTCCATGCTGAATAGGGACACAGGGTGAGGTAATTGGAGTACTTCAGTGGGTCTATCTAAAAGACTCCCAAATTGCATAACTCTTGTCTCTAAGGGGAAAAGAAAGTCCTTGAATCATGAATAGGAGATGTGAAGAAGAAGTAAAGGCAAGAGTAAATAGCATTACAAGTTCTAGATAGGGAACTAGAAAAAGTTTTGAACAGGGCAATTTTCAAATGTTCATATGAGAGTCCACTGGGATTTCTTGACAAGGGCTTCCAAAAGCATCCCTCTATTGAGTTCCTCCTCATTTTTCTTTTGTCTGCCAAGTTTAGACTCTAGAGTGATTGATTCGGGATTTGCTGTCAGGCATTTTGATAACGGTTGGAGTGGCTAGAATCAATGTCAGTTCCCTTTCAAACGCTTCTAGATGGAGAGTTCCCCTTTCTTTCCATCCTCACCAGCATTTGGTGTCTTTTGTTTTCTTGATCTTAGCCAGTCTGACTGGGGTAAGATGAAATATTAAAGTGGTTTTGATCTGTGTTTCTATTATTGCAAAGAATGTTGAGCACTTTATAAGGTATATCTTAGCCATTTTTGTTTCCTTAATAGGAGCTCTCTGTTCAAATACTTAGCCCATCTTTCTATTGCATTGTTTATTTTTGTTTCTTTGGGGTTTTTTTTGAGCTTTTTGTATATTCTGGATGTTAATCCTCTGTTAGATGTGTAGCAATTGATTTTCTCCCACTCAGTGGGCTTCCCCTTTACTTCCTTGGTTGTTTCTTTTGCTGAGCAGAAACTTTTTAGTTTAATTAGGTCCCAATAGTTGATTGTTGAGTTTAATGCCTAAGCAACTGATGTCCAATTTAGAAAGTCCTTTCCTATGTCTATATCTTGTATGGTACTGCCTATGTTGTCTCCTATCAGTTTCAAAGTTTCAGGTTTCATATTGAGGTCTTTGATCCATTTGCTGTTGACTTTTGTGCAGGGTGAAAGATAAGGGTTCAATTTAATTCTTCTATATGTGGAGATCCAGTTTTTGCCAGCACCATTTGTTGAAAATGCTGTTTTTCTTCCATTGTATGTTCTTGGCACGTTTGTCAAATATGAGATAATTGAAATTGCATGTACTCATGCTTGGGTCTCCCATTATATTCCATTGAACTATGTGTCTGGTTTTGTGCTGATACCATGCTGTTTTTATTACTATAACTCTGTAATATAGTTTGATATCTGGTATGGAAATCACCCCAGTATTGCTCTGCTTGCCCAAGATTATTTTAGCTGTCCAAGGTCTTTTGTGAGCCCATTTAGGATGGGATTTCCAGCTCTTTGAAGAATGCTATGGGGGATTTTTATTGACATTGCATTCAATCTATAGATTGATTTTGGTAGGATCAACATTTTCACAATCTTAATTCTATTAATCCATGAGCACAGAACCTTCCATCCCCTAGTGTCTTCCTCTATCCTTTTCTTTAAGGATTTAAAATTTTAGTTGTAGAGTTGTAGACATCTTTAATATCTTTGCTTAGGTTTATTCCTAGTTGTTTGTTATTGGTGTGTAGAAAGGCTACTGATTTTTATAAGTTGGTTTTTTAAGCTGTCATTTTGTTGAAAGTATTATTTTTCACAGTTTTCTGGTGGAATTTTTTTGATCTCATATATAATATATTGTCTACAAATAGTAATAATTTGACCTCTTCTTTTTCAATTAATACTCCTTTAATTTCCTTGTCTTGTCTTATTGCTCTAACAAGAGTTTCAACCACTATATTGAAAAAGAGTGGAGATAGTGGACAGCCCTGTCTAGTTCCTGATTTTATTGGGAATTCTTCCAGTTTTTCTCCATTTAGAATGATGTTGGCTGTGGGTTTGTTGCATATAGCTTTAATTATGTTGAGGCATGTTCCCTCCAGTCCAGTTCCCTTTAGAACTTTTAATATGAATGTGTGTTGGGTTTTGTCAAAGGACTTTTCTGCATCTATTGAGATAACCAAGTAATTTTTGTCTCTAAGTCCATTTATTATATTTATTGAATTACATATATTGAACCATCCTGGCATCTCTGGAGTAAAACCGGTGTGATCATAGTGGATGATCTTTTGCATGGGTGTCTGTATGCAGTTTATGAGTATTTGGCTGAGAATCTGTGTCTATGTTTTTTAAGGATATGGGCATATATTTTTCTCTTTTTTTGTTGTGTCTTTAACCTGGTTTGGTTATTAGAGTAATACTGGCTTCGTAGAAGGAGTTTGGAAGTTCTCTCTCTGTTTATATCTTTTTGAATAATTTAAGAAGTATTGTTGTAGATCTCTGAACGTCTGTTAGAATTCTGCTGCGAATCCGTGTGGGCCTGGGCTTTTTTCTAATTATTATTAGGAGATTTTGTATTGTTGATTCTATTTCCTTATTTACTATGGGTCTGTTTAGGTTGTTGATCTCTTGGTTTAACTTTTGGTGGTTTTCATGACTTTAGAAATTCATCCATTTCTTTTAGATTTTAAAATTTAATAGAGTATAGGTTTTTAAAGTATTCCCTTTAATGTTTTGAATTTTTTGTTGTCTGTTGTGACGTTTGCTCTTTCACCTCTGATTTTGTTCATTTCAATTTGGTCCTTATTTCTTCTGATTAACTGGGCTAGTGGTCTATTTTGTTTAGTTTTTCAAAGAAGCAGTTCTTACATTCATTGACTCTTTGTATTGTTTTCTTTGTTTCTATTTCATTAATTTCTGCTCTGATTTTTGTTATTTCTTCTCATCTACTGGGTTTGGATTTGGTTTGTTCTTGCCTTTCCAGAGTCTTGAGTCGTACTGTTAAGTCATTTATATGTGCTCTTTCTGAATTTTTAATGTAGGCACTTGGAGCTATCAAATTCCCTCTTACAACTACTTTTAACCAGAGGTTTTGTTGTTTTGTATTACCGTTTTCATTTAGTTCCAGGTAATAATTTTATTTCTATTTTCATTTTTTCTTTGATACAATCATTATTCAGGAGTGTGTTGTTTAAGCTCCATGAGTTTGTGTTGTTACTAGGGCTTCTTTTGTCATTGATGATAAGCTTCATTTCATTGTGGTCTGATAGAATGCATGGAATTATTGCAATTTTTTGTATCTATTGAGGTTTGTTGTGTGCCCTGGTATGTATTCAATTTAAAAAATTTTTCATGGCCTATTGAGTAGAAAAAAAATATTTTTTGGTGCTTGGGTGGAATATGCTGTAGATGTCTGTTAGCTTAATTTGATATGAGATGTAATTTAATTCAGATGCCTCTCTGTTTGTTCTTTGTCCAGTTGACCTGTCTATTGTAGATAACAGAGTACTGAAGTCACCTACTATTATTGAGTTGGGGTCGATCTGTGCTTTGTAGTCCTGGAATACTGTTTTTATGAAATTGGGTGCACCAGAGTTTGATTAATATATGTTCATAATTGTAATATCTTCTTGTTCAGTTGTTCCTTGGATTAGAATGAAGTGGCCCTCTTTATCTCTTTTAATTAGTTTTAGCTTGAAGTCTATTTTGTCAGAATTAGAATTGCAGTACCTGCTTGTTTCTTAATACCATTTCCTTGGAATATTTTTCTATCCTTTCACACTAAGGTGGTGCCTATCCTTAAAGGTGCGATGAGCTTATTGAATACAATAAAAAGATGGAATTTTTTTCTTAATCCATTCTCCTAGCCTGTGTCTTTTGACTGGGGAGGTGAAGTCATTGATATTTTCTGAAATTGATATTTAGAGTTGTTATTGAAAGATATGTACTGGTTATTGTCATTTAATTTGTTTGTCTTCTTGGTCTTATTTTGTGTTTCCATAATTATACCATCCTTTGTTTTCTGTCTGTTACCTCTCGGGTATAGTCATTTCTATTTTCATTCGTTTGTATTGCTTCAACTATTATTTGTAGGGCTGGTTTGGTAGGCATGAATTCTTTCAACCTATTGATGTCATAGAACATTTTCCATTCCCCTTCAGCTATGATAGATAATTTTGCTGGGTAAAGTATTCTGTGTTGGCATCCATGGTCACTTCGAACTGGGAATACTTTGCTCCAGGCTCGTCTGGCTTTCATAGTTTGCACTGAAAGTCAGCTGTAATACTGATGGGTTTCTCTTTCTGTCTAACTTGTTGTTTTTCTCCAGCAGCTTTCAGTACCCTCTCTTTGTTCTGCACGTTTAGTGTTTTTACTATGATATGTTGTAACAGGTTTCTGTTCTGGTCATATCTAATTGGTGTTCTATGTGCTTCTATCTGTATAAGTATGTTTTCCTTAATTTAGGATTGTCTCCATCTATAATACTGTTGTCCATGTCATTGGGCTGAGAGTCTTCGCTTTCCTGTATCCCTATGATGCATAGATTTGGTCTTTTCATGGTGTCCCATATTTCCCATGTCTTCCATTCCTGTGGGGTATATTGTTGATGCAGCTTCATTGCTTTTTGTTCAGGTATACGTTATCCTCCAGTGTTGATATTCTGTTTTCCATTTCATTCCTTCTGTTGTGCTAATGAGGCTGTCTTCTTTCAAATTGACTTACTGAGTTTTTCCAATACCATTTTCATCTCATGCATCTTAGGCTTTCTCCAATATTTCTAGCTCCTTTGTCAATTCACTTTCCAAGTCCTGAACTGTTTTTATTATTTCATTCACCTGCATATTTGTATTTTCTTGAGCCTTCATCACAAGTGTATGTCTATTCATTTTTTCTTTGCGCTGTTTGTCTATTTGTTCTTTGATTTTTTGGTCATGTTTATGATTGTTCTTTTAAATTCCACATCAGGAATTCCTTGGGGTGATTCTCATTGTAGTACACTTTGTTAGGGTTTTGTTGGCAATGTATTTTCTCTGTTTTTCATATTATTTCTGCTTCTACATTGCTGTTTGGGCACTTGGATGGTTTTTGTTCGTTGTGTGTACAGTAGGAAATTCTATTCTGACTTCTTTGGTTGAAGTGTAGCTCTGTGTATATTGTTGATGCAGCTTCATTGCTTTTTGTTCAGGTATGAAAAGTCAGTTGGCACGCCCTTCAGGTTTTCACTGGTAGTAGGCTGGTTTGTGTAGTAGGCAGGTCTGTGGCAGGCAGATCAGGAGGGGAGCCAAAGGCAAGAAGGGGGTGAGGACAACTTAGGGAGGGTCTACACAAAGAAGCTGGATATTGAGTTAGTCTGGGTGAAGGGGATCAAGACACATTGGGTGGGTCTCAGCTTAAAGAATAATCCAGAGATCTTGGGCAGAAAGAACAGAAGCTGGCCAGGGCCCAAGGCTAGAAGGACGACCAGGTTTCAGGGAGAGGCTGCAGGGGAATCAAGGCACAATGGGCAGGATCTGATTTACCAGGGTAGAGGGCTGGTCTCTGGAGGCCAAGCGCAAGGTGGGGCTGGAACAGCCTCTGGAAGGTCCAACAAAATAGGGTGGAAAATTGAGCTGATCTGAGTGCAGGGGATCAGGACTCAGTGGGCTGGTCTGGACTAAGAAGGTAGTCCAGAGATCTGGGGTGGAAAGAGCAGAAACAGACCTAGTCCCAAGGCTAGAAGGGGACCAGGGAAGAGGTGCAAGGGGAGAGGGGGGAGCTGCTCAGGCTGCAGGGGAATCCTGTCTTTCTTTCTGAGCACATCTCTTTCTCCTAGCCTTCTCTTGCGCTTAAGGTCTACACTAAAACTTTAATAAAATTTCCAACTCTGTTTCAGACTGGTTAGTCCCAAAATTCTTTTCTGTGTTGGAACCACAAATCCAAGCTTAGCCTGAATCAAGATCCCTAAAATATTAAGAGAGCTCTTCAGACTGCTGAGGGTGACAGTGTGCAGTTCTGTCTCTGTCCCCTCACCACTGACAGTATGTGCTCCACAGTATGATGCAAACCCTATCTCTAACAGCTCATCCAGACTTCACACCAGCCCAGTGAGAAATGTTATTTCCATTTCAGCAATGCAAGTGGCAGCAAAGAGAGGCCAAGTGCTTTCTCCAAGGCTATCTAGAGTGTTTAGAAAAGTCAATATTCAACATATAAACAAATCCTATTTCAACTTACTTCTAGGTCAGTCACTTGGTAAAGATTTGAGTACTTCTTGCCTCTCGTGAAAAGGAGATCTATGACCTGTTCAAAATCTTTTAAGGTGCTTCCCTTAGGCTGTAAGTTGAAAGAATCATAGTACCTATAACAAAACTGCATTTAAGAATCACTCAACTGGATTAGTACCCCTGTATCTGCTTATTAACTAGGAGACTTGAACACCAGTTACTGTACTTCAGACTAAGGTCTCTTCTTGTAAAATGGAGGTAATAAGATGTGGCCATGAGAAGCTCATGAATAAAAGTTTAAGTTGGTCATAATGGGACATGCCAGTAACCCCAGCGTTTGGGATGTGGAGGCAGGAAAATCAAGACTTCAAGGTCATCCTTGGCAATATAGAAAGTTTCAAGGTCAACCTGAGCTACTAGAGACTCAATCTTCAGTAAGCAAAAAATAAATTTATAAGAAAAAATTAAAGTTTAATAAGTATATTTGACTTTATGTTGTTCTGAATACCAGACAAGATATTAAAAAACATGCCTAGCCAGTCTGATTGGAGTAAGGTGATACCTTAGGGTGGTTTTACTTTGTATTTTCCTAATTACTAATGATGTTGAACAGTTTTTGAGACGTTTCTTAGCCACCTTTGTTTCTTTCTTTGAGAACTCTCTGTTTAGATCTTTAGCCCATCTTTTAATTGGGTCATTTGGTTTCTTGGTTATTTGGTTTTTGAGTTCTTTATATATTCTGGATGTTAAATCTCTGTCAGATGTGTCACTGGTGAAGATTTTTTTCCCATTCTGTGGGTTTTCACTTTTTTGATTGTTTCTTTTGCTGTACAGAGGCTTTTTAGTTTAATGAGGTCCCACTTGTTGATTGTTGACCTTAATTCCTGAGCAACTTCCGTCTGAGTTAGAAAAATCCTTTCCTATACTAATATCTTGTAAGTTACTGTCAATATTTTCTTCTAATAGTTTCAGGGTTTCCAGTTTCACATTGAGGTCTTTGACCCATTTGGAGTTGACTTTTGTGCAAGGTGAAAGATAAGGATCTAGTTTCATTCTTCTACAGGTGGAGATCCAATTTTGCCAGGACCATTTGTTGAAGATTCTTTCTTTCCTCTATTTTGTGTTCTTGGCACCTTTGTCAAATACCAGGTGGCTGAAATTGGTGTGTACTCAAGTTTGGGTCTTCAATGATGTTCCACTTGTCTGTGTATCTATTTTTGCACCACTTTATGGCTATAGCTGTGTAGTATACTTTGAGTAATAATGAAATTTTCAGGTAAATGGATGGATCTAGAAACTATTATACTAAGTTAAGTAACACAGACTTAGAAAAATAAAAGACATATGTTCTCCCTCATTTGTGGATCCTAGCACCAATCCTTTTAAATTCCATTTCCTTTTAATAAGACGATTTTGTATAGCAGTCTCTTCTGCATGAAATAACTACCATCATCACGAACTTCAGCTGTGCCTGATTGCTAAACATTGTCACAATTGGGCTTGTTGATGGTTGTGCTACTTCATTAAAGGAGGGACAAGCAGGGTCATTGGACCCTCACCAGAGTATCCTCCACTCTTCCCAGTCAACTCTATGTAATTTGGTCCTAATCACACATGGCCTCCTGGATTTGGAGAGGGCTAAAGTATACAATCTGGGGAAGGCTAGGAAGAGAAAGCTTGGCACATGCTGGGTAAAGACTTTCCAGTGTACATACCCTCAGGTCACTCATACACATCAGCAACCCCTCAGTTATCTTGGTAAGTAAGCTCAATAAATTCACTTGTTCCCCAGGAAAACGTTAATCAAACATTGGTTTGACACTAGAACCTTAAAAGGGAATAAGCATTGCTTAGTATCCCCAGGAAAAGAATTCTCAGAACAGATGGACAATTTATTTGTTAATGGTATGATGTCTCATAATTATTTTTTAAAAAAAAGAAAGAAAATGAGAATGTAAAAGATGTTAAAAGGATATTGAAATGGATACATTGGCTTGATCAGATGGTATTTAACATCTATGGCAAAATCCATGAGGCTAAGTGTGGGGGGATATGAGGGCTGGACAGGGGAGGGGGTCTACATTTGATTAAGAACTGTTGTACAAAATGTACAAAAGTTCAGTAAAAATTAGGAACAAAATATATATCTAGTCAAGGTTTATCTGAGAATATTTGGTTTTTTACCCAAGCTTTATCTAAATATAACATGGCAATTAAAACTACCAGACTGGTCGAACTAACTTTATTGGATGTTTAACGGCCATACTTTGAGGTCTATACAAATCTGGTCAGAGGGACTTACAGGACAGTTTTGCCCCTTGCCTTCCAAGGTTGACTAAGTTCCAGGGGACTATGGAACATCTCTAAAAATGTCCTGTAACTGTGGTGAGTCACCTGTCTTCTTGTTCAGGGAGGCCATGAAAACCCCATGAGATGGACTTGAACCAGTGTCCAGTCTACAAAGAGGAGGGTCAACTCAGAGGAAACATCTCCTCCATGTTTCCAAGTGAAACCAGACATGAGGTATCTTCACATAGGTGAAACTGATAAAAGAAAGGAGCCATGGGTCCTTCCTAAGCCTATGAGACCCCTGAGGAACAGATCCTCAAATGACCTTAAGTGTAAAAATAAGTTGATTTATTTGGGCCAACTGTATGGTCTTAAACACCCAAAAGGAAAGTATAACCAAAGAGTAAAGTCATCAGTATATTTCTTTAAGAGTTCAAGGAATTACTTTTCCCAGATATTAGGCTTAAGTCCATATAAAACGTTATTTAAAACAATTATTTCTCATTGATGATTTTGTTCCTAATCAGAAAGTGCTGCTGAGAGGTGAGACTTCAAATCTTGCTCTCCAATACTGTAGTGCCCAACTGTAGCTAAGGGACACAACCCACTATTGTTCTAAAATGATGGATAAATTTTTTTCTCCCACTATCTAGAAGCCTTTGAGAGGGAACTGACACTGATTCTAAACACTCCAACAGCTATCAAAATGCCTGAAAGCAAATCCTGAATCCATCATTCTTGAGTCCAGCATTGGAAGACAAAAGAAAAATGAGGAGGAACCCAATAGAGGGATGCTTTTGGAAGGCCTTGTCAAGAAATTCCAATGGACTCCCATATGAACATTTGAAAATTGCCCTGTTCTTTTTTCTAGTTCTCTGTCTAGAACTTGTAATTCTAATTACTCTTGCCTTTACTTCTACTTCACATCTCCTATTCACCAGTTAAAGACTTTCTTATCCCCCTACAGATAAGAGTTATGCACTTTGGAAGTCTTTTAGATAGATCCACTGAAGGAATACCCCAATTGCCTCACCCTGCGTTCAGCATGGAAGAAGCCAGAGTGACCTTCATCCGATTTCCTATCCACAAGTTGGGTAACCTCTTCAGACAATGGTGTGATAATAGGAGGTAGGAATTGGCTCAGCAGTTAGGGTAGAAAGACCCCAAAGAAAAGTAACCAGGTTCTTGGCTAAAAGTCACAATGTCCTTTGGCCTGTTAGCAACACAGTCAGTTCCAAAGGCCAAAAATGTCAAAAGTATTTGGGAGCTTTTATCTAATCCTGAAAAGATTTTAGGGTTACCTCTTCAGAGGGGGGATTGTTAGAATAGCAAAAAGCCCCATAAAAAAAATCAAAAAAGAAGAAAGAGTATATGAAGTTATCAGAAAAAAAGTGATGGGGAGATATAGGAGGAGTTGGTGGGGAGAGGAGGCATGGATTTGATCAAAACACCTTATATGCATGTATGAAATTCTCAATAAATTATTCAAAAAATAATGTGCCTAGCATATTTAAAGATATCATTCAGAGTGCTGATTGCTCTTGCCATAGCAATAAATACTCCTTAAACATTTACTTTAGTCAATTTGTTCTTTTCTTCCTAAATTATTTCTCAGTCCAAAAAGAGCTTAAAGAAAGGTCTATTAAATGTTGGTGTATATAGAATTCTTCATAATAGATAGGCTTGAACTCTACCAAAAAATCTAGGTAAAAATTGAAAATGTGTAATTAATTCTTCATGTATTCTCAAATAAAAACTCTTAGAATAGTGCCTACTTCATGTAATCTAACAAACAAACAGAATACGTGTGGACACAGATCTATGCATTCCATAGGTCTTTCCTCTGAGATGAAGCGTTCCCTCACAGAGGAAGGATCCAGAACTTGAGAAGGTATGGAAACTTAGAAGGTTCGGGAAGCTTAGAAAGTGCCAAGGTTGACAAAACTCTTCCTTAGGGCTATGAAAACAGTGAACAGTTTCTGGGGAGAGGAGACTTCAGTGAAAGCCACCTGAAAGTTGTTCAAGAACTTCTAGGAGTTAATCTTCCATAAGTCTTAGCTTGGCCGATGTGGGAGCCAAGGTCACTCACACTGTTGTAAGTAACCCTTCACCTGTACTCCTATAAGTAACTTCAGTAAATTAATTGGTTCACCATGCTAGACTTTGGTAAAATTGTTTCTTTGGTTTGTTATTGATGCCGTATCTGGTGTGAATAGACTTTTGTTCACATTGACTCAAGAAAAGTCAGGCAACAGCATGTGTGGTTTTTGTTTTTGCTTGGTTTGATTTGGGTTTGAGGGATGGAAATTTTGGGGTTTTTTTTGGGGGGGGGGACAGTGTCTCCCTGTAGCCCCAGCTAGCTTGGAACTCACTATGTAGGTCAGGCTGGCCTTATTCTCACAGAGATCTCCTTGCCTCTGCTTCTGCATGCCCAAGTATGGTATTTTATGTAATATAACATAGAATGCATACATATTTTATACATACATGCTCATAAATATAATTGACACAGTACACACATCCACAAATATAGTGCTTAACATTATAAATATGTTATTTCATAAAGGAAAAACTTCACGTTGCTCTGCATTAACATAGAATTTATGATAATTCTCCAAGGTTTGGCACATACCATTCCTTCTGAACCATCCACAGAAAATGTCTATAAAAAATGTTGTTAGAATGATATTGAAGGAGATACTATGAAAGAAGTATGTTTTCCAAATTTTTGTATTAGGAGCATCTGTTTAAATGAAATGAGATGTTTTCATTTGCACATATGGAGTAAAGATACTAAATAAAGATATTCAGCAAAAAATTGGAAAAAAGACATAAGTTTAATGTATTCAATAATGCTTGGTACACATCAAGAGTAAATACTGAAACATCGTAGAGAGGGTGGACATACAGCTCAGTGGCAGAGTGCTTACATAAGACTCCAGGTTCACTCCTCAGCATCACAAAAATGATAGCAAGAGACAGGGAAGAATGGGAGGAGGGAGAAACTTTAGAGAAACTGGTGGTAAGATATAACAGTTTGGGTAGTATTTGTATTTGTTTTTCTAGACAAAATTTTTAACCTTGGGTGTTTTCTTTTTTCTTCTTACTAAGCACAGTATCTGGACCACTTACTCCTCTTAGATGCAAAATCATTTTTACACATGCCTAAAGAAATAATTAGGAAATGGAATATTTCTCCTGTCCAGATTATACAATATATTACAAAAGCAATCACCAAAGATCTGGACAGTGTCTTCTATTTTCAATTAAATGCCCCATTACTTTCTTCCACTGTCATGATTGCTGAGAGTGGGTGGTTTCACACTAATTTAGAACTGTCCACAATACATAATACCAAACATGGTCATTCTCACTTGCACCCAGAGGAATGTAACTCATGAACACATTTTTTTCATAAGGGAACAATCTACATGATTAATGACTCAGCTCTCTGTACCGTCTCTCAAGATCTCTGCAAAAGGCACAGTATGCTATCTAAAGATGATACTGGCTCCATGCCAGTGTCACCAGAACACTAGAGAGCAGTGTCGAAATTCCTTTAGAAGGAGAGATAAAAAAATGACATATAATGGTTAGTTTCTTTGTTTTGTTTCACATTTCTGAAAATTAAATTCAGAGCCTTACACAGGCTAGGCAAACCATTGAGCTATACCCCCACAACGGTAAGTGGTCGTTTTGTTTTATTTATTTATTTTTGTTTTGTTTTGGTTTGGTTTGGTTTAGGTTTTTGGTTAAGGGTGATATGAGGAAATAGTTGGATTCCTGACCAATTCAAAGTTCTAGATGCAGGAAATTGATGTGTTGATGTGATTCCCCAGTAAAATAATTATGCCTTAGGTTAAAAATCAGCTCTGCAATTTATGTGTGTCTGTCTATGTGTGTGAGTGTGTGTGTGTGTGTGTGTGTGTGCATGCGTGTGTGTGTTTGTGTGTGTGTTCAGTAATGCAACTTTGATTACATTTTACATATAAAGCTTAGCTTGGTCATGACCTGTGCACTGGCTGTCGCTGGAGGGAGCTGATCACCTGTGGCGCAATGACACAGTAAGGAAGACAGGTTTCCTTTTACCACACTTCTCAGAACTTCTCAGAACACACTGATACATTAGATTTCCAGGGATGGGTGTAGGTAGACTGAGATCAAATGTACTTACAGGTATTTTTCCAAATCTCATCATTTATAAAGACTCAGTATCAGATAATTCACTTTCACTGAATCTCTAACATGACCTTTCTGTCCTACATTTTTGCCTGATAACCAAGATAATCTTTCCCCTCTGCAGTAAACAAGAAGCAGAGGAATGGCCATAAGCAATTAAGGAATACCAAACACAATGCTCTTCAAACCCTTGGATCAATGCCTGCTCTGAGCTCTCTTAGCTTTCCCTTGCCAACCAAGGCTTCAAAGGCAGTAGCTAATTTCAAATCCCTGAGAATGCTGAAGGTCCCATAAATAGCTCATTAATCACCTCCTCTTCACCTGCTAATGTTTTCAGAGAAATGATTATAGGACTTTTACTACCCAAAGAGTAAAAGAAGGTCAAGGTCCTTTTCAACGGCAAGTTGTAATTCTACAACTGAGCTACTATCAAAAACCGCACACAAATAGGTTTTCTCACCATCAGGGATTCCCTCTGCTAATCGCCACTCACCAGAGTGTAGATGTCAGCTCTGTATCAACGATGCAGGATCCTGCTCAGCTAGGCTCAAAGACTCCAGATCAGTCACTGGTGCCTGATCCCCACCTATGGCAGATGGTATTCTTTCTATCTCTAGGGTCCATTAAGTTAAAAGCTAAAGCTTTCACTGTGATGCTACTGCATTCAGCAAATGCACAGTGCTTCTGGGTATGTAGTCGGGTCTGAAGTCAGGAGATATACAATCGGGGTAAGCAACATATCTCCTGATTCTGATTGGGACTATTGGTATTCCCACTGGCACCGGACTCTTCCGAGAAGCACATATTGCTGATGCCCGAAAGTACCAGGTCTGGTAGGCTACCTTTTTATTTTCATGCCCATTTTTTTGTACTGTGGTCAGAGATTATAATCTGACATCAATTAGTCGGAACTTATGAAACCTCTTTTATAACTTGAAACATGATTAATTTTTATAAACTTTAACAATAGTTAAAAAGTATTAGGCTGAGTGTGTTAATTGTTGTATTTAAATATAATTTTCTTTTTAATTATTGACCTGCTTTACATAACAGGGTTAAAGAAATGAATTTTTTTTTTTTTTTTGGTTTTTTTGAGACAAGGTCTCCCTGTAGCCTGAGCTGTCCTGGAACTCATTATGTAGACCAAGCTGGCCTTGAACTCACAGAGATCCACCTGCCTCTGCCTCCCAAGTGCTGCGACTACAGGTGTGCACCACCATACCCGGCAAGAAAAGAATATTTAATGTCTTAAAATTTCTGACTACGATAGCAGACTTATGAACTTGTCCTTGATGTTATCAGATTTTTGTTTTCATTTCTTCAAGGCTACACTGTTAAATACATAAAGACTATTGAGTATTGTGTATTTATTTTTTAACATTTACCTGTATCGAATTTCTCTTTTTTTAAGTTTATTGAATAAACTGTGTTCATCTGATATGAATAATGCTAAATTGTCTTTAGTTTTGTTTTTACTTCCTTGGTACATCTTGGCTTAGATTGCTTTTTAAACTAAACCTATTGGTTCATGATTTAGATATGTCTTTTTCAGTTAGCACCTAACTGGATATTTTCCTCTAATACAAGTACATATCTTTTAATAAGTAATTGTACTTTTATAAACTGAAGAATTGCAGTTGTCCTAGAAATTTCCTGTAATATTTTAGCATATTATAAAATTTTGTGAATTTTAATCTATATTTCCTTCCTTATCCAAAGCCTGACCAGGACCTAAAACACTTTAGCTCTTTTCTGAAACTTCCCTTCCATTTTTCTGGTTCCATCCAGAATTTGTAATTGAGCTTTGTTTTTAAGCACAAGCATTTGCTAATTACTTGTGGTGGGGAGGGGAATCAACAACAAATTTGATTATAATTACCTTGTATATTTTGTGAAGATTAGTTTAACTGAAGCCAGGTCATTTTCATCTATAAGGCCTCTCACCTGAGGATACATGAACTGCAGTGGGAACAGGGGGGCCTGAATGACTCTCACTCCTTCTGAAGTGTCTTCTGTGTCCCCTGGCATTTCTTCTAACTATGGAGATAGACCATACATGACACAGACAAGCCACATATCACACATAGGTCCTCCCCTCAGTGTGGTGGCACAAGGTAGCAAGCCATATAAAGCAACTTATAATTATTTTTAACAATTATTAGAACTTTAAAAATTGGCATCGACCATATTTTTCTGAAGCCAAGAGAGTAGGAAAATTCTGAGTAGAGGCAAGAGTTTTAAGAACACTGCTTAAGGGATTTCCGGAATTTCAGACCTAAGACAAAGGAAATCTCTGTGGCCAGTAGAATTCAGTTATGGGGTATGGAGTCTCTGGTTACCACAATTAAGGACAACTTTACTATAACTTAGCCCTTATAATAACTTTTCAGGTGAAAAGAATCTTTACTGTGCACTGATTCCTGCCTCAAAGGGCCAGCAGGGTCTCTGGTGTCACACAGAACTGCCAAGGGCGTTTCCTCAGGATTTAGTGTGTATTGTTTGACTCTGCTGTCCCACCTTTGGGGAAACTTACTTTCCTCCCCTGGTAAGTGTACTTTAAGGGTATGTTAGAATAGCATTAACATACATTTAGCTTTCCTTGACACATATCACATAATTTCCAACACTAAGTCATTTGACGTGACCCTCCTCTTCTGAATGTAAGTCTGGTCTGCCTGTGGGATTATTGGTGTTCCAGGAAACAGCTGACACCTGGGTCTTAATGTTGTCCTGTGTTATACCACCTCTTACCATGAGATGGCAGCAGTAACAAACGACTCTGCTGTGAAGATGCTGATGATTGTTTTTTCACTGGTTTTCTTTTTCTGTTTCGCTTTTTTTTTCTTTTAACTTAAAAAAAAAAAAAAGCTTTATTGAGAATTTCAAACATGCATATAAGGTATTTGGATTAAATCCAGGCCCACTCCCTCCCCTCCAACACCTCCCATATTTCCGCGTCATTTTTCCTAACAACTTCCTGTCCTTCCTTCTTTTCTTCTTTCTTTCTTTCTTCTTTCTTTCTTTCTTTCTTTCGTTCTTCCTTCCTTCCTTCCTTCCTTCCTTCCTTCCTTCCTTCCTTTCTTTCTTTCTTTCTTTCTTTCTTTCTTTCGTTCTTTCTTTCTTTCTTCCTTCCTTCCTTTAGGGGGAGAGAATAATATTTATTTATTGAGTTATATTTCTTT
>NW_008342276.1:6178290-6184199 GCF_000622305.1 Nannospalax galili | reverse complement strand
AGAACTATAAGAGCTACTCTTTAGGGAGGAGGTTTCCAGGTCAGTTCCAGTCACATTGCTACAAGTCCTGTGTCTTAAATATGTCTTATCTTCACCAATATGATATTACCTTCAAGTTCTGTGAGGGGATCAAATCCTGTGTCTGTCACATCCCAAGACAAATGTAATTTCTTACTGTATGCTAAATATGGACCTTGTATTTATAGACAAGTATACCATTCAACACTAATCAAAGACACTTCTTTCTTCTACAGAAGGAGGATATTACAGAGTTCCACATCTGGCCACACACAGAGAATATGTGTCTGAGAGTTGCCCAACCATAAGTGACACATCTACAATGGTTATACCTAAGGCTCATGGAACGCAGTGGAACAGGGGATACAGAACATACTAGTACTCACTGAACTCTCACCAGTGAAGCTTTCTCATGCAAAAGAGTGTGATGCACACATAAGGCCACACCTGGTGAAGGTGTAGAAAATAACAGACTGCAGGATAGTGTCCCTGGATAGGACTCCTATATTGAACCTCTTCCACCTATGTCTCAGGGATTATTGCAGAAAAGGGGTGGAAAGATTGTAAGTGCCAGGACAGGTACATGATTATGACGAAACAGTCTTCCAGGCTTCTGGGAATTTGCTCATATGAACTTTCAGCAATGGCAACAGAATACACAACTGTGACAGAAGCACTGACCCAAGCAACTTATAGAAGGAAGAGTTTATTTAAGCTTATGGTTCCAGGGGAATTACAGTCTGTCATAGCAGGGAGGCATGGTGGCTGGAGGTGGCTGGAACAGAAGCAGCAGAAACTAAGTTCTCACATAGGCACAGGAAGCAAGAGAGCAAGTAGAGATCCAGCAAGGCTTAAGAACTCTCTAAGCCCACCCCCAGTGACCTGCTTCCCCCAGGATAGCCACACCTTCTAAAACCTCCCAAAACAGCACCATCATCTGGGGACAAAAATGTCCAAATACCTGGAGCCTATGGGGGACATTTTCATTCAAACCACCACCATCAGGCAGTTATTTTAACTAAATATCAATTTATTTGCTCGAAGAGCTTTATCTAACTACAGCACAAATCACTTCACTAAGCAGGACTTCAGTTTGCTCGCCCTACATAAACTCAGGGATGATGTCACAAAAAATAGGAGGCGTTCCTAGTCATAAAACAAACTAGATAAAATGCCTGAAAACCTAATGGAGAAGAAAAGTGATCAGTGTGAAAAAACAGAAAAGTGATTGTTCTAAAACAACTCCATTTCCAGCTGTCACTATACTTCTGCTGAGCTGGATAGAGTTCTCTCAGCCAAATTCTGCTCCAGTTGACTAATCAGAATTGTCCCTCAGAGAGAGAAAAGGACAGACATGCCAACAAAGCTTCCACAGAAGCAACAATTCCAGCCCCACCTCTCAGTCCTCTTAGAAATCAAGAGTGTTTCCAAAACAGAGAAAACCTACTGCAAGGATTTGGTAGACTGATCATTTGAATTACAGTATCTTAATTAATGTTCCCAACAAACCTGTGTGATCAGCCTGAGGATCTAGAAGAGAGAAATAAGTGTCAGAGAGACTGAATAACATACCCAGGGCCCCACAGCCACCAAGTAGTTGAGGTCAGCCAATTCTAAAGTGACCCTTTCCTCCTTAGTCACTGCAGAGTTGTAAAGAACCACACTTGATCTCAGGCCGTGTGATCTGACTTTAGCCCTGACCCTGCTTCTGCTCAGTGTCTTATACTGCTCAGTAGACAGAGAGGATTAGAAAGTAAATGTTGGGGCTGGAGGGATGGCTCAGTTCTTAAGGGCATTATCTGATCTTGCAGAGGACTCAGGTTCAGTTCCCAGCACCCACATGGTGGCTAACAACCATCCATAACAATAATTCCAGGGGATCCAACGCCCTTTTCTGACCTCCACAAGGATTGTACAACACAGGTGCACTTATATACATCCAGGCAATACACTCATACACATAAAATAAAAATAATAAATAAAATATTTTTAAAAGAAGGTGAATATTGGATAAATATGACTCCTCTACCCTGGCAGATTCAGCCCCTAAAGTCAACAGCTGTTCTCACCTTTGCCCATGGCTATTGGGCAGGCTCTGGCCCACACTCAAAATGGAGAAATTGATCTTAGTTCTACTACAGTGTCTGTCTCTGTCATGTAGTATTTAAACTCTATGGGCTCTTTGTTTTTTTCTAAGATGTATTTATTATTTATGTATATTTACATGTGCATGCATGCGTTTATGTGTACCATGTGCATGCAGGAGTTGGAGCCCCTGGAACTGGAGTTGCAGGTTTTTGTAAGCCACCTGATGTCGGGGGTTGGGAGCTGAACCCGGGTCCTCTGAAAGAGCAGCATGAGCTCCTATTCTCTGAGCCATTCCAACCCCTGCTGTTTGTTTTATTCTGAGCATCCTTCCAAATCCAACCGAAGCCTAGGAGTTATCTGCATATAGTGAACTTAAAGTTGATCTATGTCTAAGACACACTTTCTCCTGACTGGAAAAAAATCCCTGATTTGTTCCTCATTTTCACATTTCTGCAATAAATCCAAGGCTTGGTTTCCCATATTCACACATCTTACATTCAGTCCTCAGACACTAGACCCACATTTCTAGAATCTAGATGAGTTTTAGGCACCAATACATGGGAAAATATAATAGATTCTCTTAATAAATCTTCTGTTTATCTTCTTGTGATTCTGATTGTGTTTGTTTTATCAGACTCTCTCCTCTCCCTTAAAAAGAAAAATTATATGCCTCATTGCACAGACTCTAACCTCTAGTAATAGAAGGCAGAATTACAGTGTGGTAGCAGGCTGTCTAAGAATGTAAGCTACTACACTACAAATATAGAGTGTTTGACTAGACAGGCCCTGAGTGAGCCCCATCTCTGAAAAAAAATTAAACATATACAAAAAGAGCGAACTATAAATCCCCAGGTCCTATTTTGCCTTATCTGTCTGGCTAGCAATGAAACTAGGGCTCACTTATTTTATCTGCCTTGTTTGTGCCCCTCATAATGTAGGGGGTTGATGAGATGCTAAACTCAAGCAGGCTGCCTTCCTCATCATGTATGGTAAGCACTATTTCCACGTTATATGAAGACACTGTTCACTTTTGCAGCAACTAATGATCTGAAATGGCAAATTAGAGAAATTGCAAAGATTATTTCAACATGCTTAGATACCCCTAGTGATATAACTCATTTCTAGTTCTCTCTCTCTCTCTCTTCTCTTCTCTTCCTCCTCCTCCTCCTCCTCCTCCTCCTCCTCCTCTTCCTCCTCCTTTAAGGTTGTCATTTATTCTTTCCTTTCCTTGACAGCCCAAACTAGATTCAAACTGGATGCTCTTTTCTTATAGTCCATTAACTATGAGTAATTTTGAGGTGAAAAATGGAATTTAGGTTAAAAATAAGAGGAAAGAAGCTATCATTTATTAAACTTCTTTATGTGTTAGAAACAGATAACTGCTTTGCCTGTTTTCATTCACAAAGAAATACCAGAAAATCCCTCATTGCCCATCTCCATCTTTAATAGCACTCAATAGAATGCTAACTTTACTTCATCTATCTTCTGTAGTTTTGATAAACATGTCCCAGATATCTTACCTTTTCAGCTCTAATTGCTCTATTTTCTGTTTTTAGTAGACAAGAGTTTATTACCACAATTTTTCATACATTACAAAATTAATAATCATTGCATAAATCTAATATATAAGCCAACATTTAAATCTACCTAATTGCCTCAAAAATTCATGTTTACAGTTGGTTTGATCAGTATCCAATGAGCTTCATTGGTGCTGGTCTCATAAGTCTCTTGAGATATGTAACAATTCACTTTTTCCCACATCCATACAAGTGTTTTATGCTAAGTGCTGAAAACAAGATGGAACATTTAACCTATAGAATGCTTCTGACTATAGATTTGCTAATGATCTGCTATCATTTAAATTAATCTTTTGTTCCCATCTACTGTTAATACAACATGGAGTTAGAGCAAAGCATTGATTCTCTGTGTATAAAGACTGTCCATCACAGGAATCGCCTCTTTTACCTGCACTTCATCTCTGGACTCCCATGATTCTTAGCTGTTCACACATACTGACATAAGGACTGATCAGTAGGTTTGGGTACTGTCTGTCTGATCTCTCCATTGTCAGTTTTCCTAGAAGCCTTCACTTAATAGTGCGATAGTCATTAATGATCACTTTCTAGATCCATCTTTCACTAGTGTTAGAAAAGTGGAGACATTCTAATTCTGTCGTTCCTCTGGAATTTATTAGCAAGGAGAATAACAAGGAAGAGTTTCTCCTCTCAATCGTTCAATGATCTGAAACCAAAAGGTAAACAAATAAATAAGAGGGAAGAGAAATACTTCGTTCTTTCCATTTATCTTTGTTTTCAGAATGTTGAGCAGCAGTGTCCTGATGAACTTGCAGATTTTGCAGATCTGTTATATTTTGTTTTATTATCACCACTTTAGCCAGTAGGAGTTCCTTGAGATCAGCTCATGTATTTTTGCATTTGATCATAACAAGATGTCTCAGACTCATCTCAAATATTTCCTGCCCCAATTCCAGAATCTGCCTTTTTTCCAAGGAGCCTGATTCTTTTCAGATGGAAATGAAGCTTAGCTATTGCATTCCCAGTACTCAGAGTGGACATGTCTCACATGATGGATATACCTCTTGGCCTGTTTAGTAGACATAATGAGAAAAACTGTAGTTTTTAGAAAGAGAAAAACAAGTCATAAATTCATGAAAATATTACTCAGGAAAAATAAAGATTATGTGATGGTACACGACTTTAATCCCAGCACTGGGGAGGCAGAGGCAGGCAGAGGCAGGCAGATTTCTGTGAGAGCAAGGTCATCTGGTCTGTATAGTAAGTTCCAGTCCAGGGGCTAGGTGGAGTCCATCTAAAAAAATACTACAGATTTTTCAACTCCTATTCTCTTACTTTTTGCCTTGTACTTTTTCCAAACATCTTATCCTCTAAAGATACTAATTTAATCACTTAATTTTTTATCCTACTCTAAACACAATACAGTTTATAATAATGTAATTATTGTCACTGGTAACTAACCAATAGAGCTCAATCTAAGAAGTCCTAAAACTTTTTTATGTTCTTAAGATCAAGATAGAGGTATATTACGGCTTGAAATATTTGTATTTTAAAGTCATTTGACATAGTTCCAGAGACTTTTACATAGTTGACATCTAGTAATGTTCCTTTTTCAGTTTAAGTTTTTAGAAGTTATGTTTGGGCATGCTGGGTGTTTTTTTTTCTTTTTCTTTGACTTTAAGTTTGGATTTTTTCAGTTGTGTATGATCCTTACATGATTCTAAAGATAGAAGAACAAGAAAAGGAACTAGAGAAATGGCTCAGCAGTTCTCTTCGAGAACCTGAGCTGGGTTTCAGCACACACACACTGGGCAACTCACAACTGCCTGTAAATTCCAATTCTAGGGGATCTCATGCTATCTGCTGGCCTCCATGGGCACTGAAACACATGCACAGACAGACACTGACATACACACACACACACACACACACACACACACACAATAAATAAATAAATAAATAAAATCATCTCTTTGAAGAATGCTATTATTATTTTTATTTTATGTATGAGCATATTTCTTGAAGATATGTAAGTACACCTGTGTAGTGCAATGCCCTCGGAAGTCAGAAGAGGGTGTTGGATTCCCCAGTGTACTGGAGTTATAGAGGGTTGTTAGTAGCCAACTCGGTGCTGAGAATTGAACCCAGGTCCTCTGCAAGAGCAGTCGGTGCTCTTAACTTCTGAGCCAGTCTCTCCAGCACCTAAAATCAATCTTTAAAAAAAAAATAAGGTAAGTAGAGATGTTCAGCTCTTTCATAAGTCAAATT
>NW_008342276.1:6171880-6178227 GCF_000622305.1 Nannospalax galili | reverse complement strand
AAAATCAATCTTTAAAAAAAAAAATAAGGTAAGTAGAGATGTTCAGCTCTTTCATAAGTCAAATTTCACATTCTCTCTATCCCAGGACAGTAACCGAATTTTAATCAATTTGTGGTTTATCCTGCTACTGAATTATACTTCTTATTTGTTCTCCTTTTTGTTCTAAAAGATAGCATATTCTAAACACGGCTATACATTTTGTTATTGTTCCTTAATATGTCCAGTACATTGTATCAGTACATAGAGCTATATCCTGTCCCTTTTCACAATTATACTCTATGGCATTGTGTAAATGCTACAACTTTTTAACTAGCCACATCTTGATAGGCATCGGGTTGTTTTTTAACCTTTTGATAATTAGTGCTTTATATTTTTTTATTTAATCTTTCCTAGAGTTCTGCTAATTTAGCTTACTACTCTAATTTAATAGAAAGAAAGAGACTTTATAAGCAGTTAGGGACTTGACCACAGTCACAGGGCTGAGAACAGAGAATCAGAATATTCCTTTCTGTCATCTCTGTTCATTGAATGTGTCTGTATCATTTCAACTGCAGTGAAAATGTCTGTGAGCACTTTATTTAGAGAAAGGGGAGGAGAGGGAAACATACATTTTGAGGTAGATTATGAAGGAAAATTTAGCCTTAAGTTCAAGGCTGGAATGTCAAGCCTCAGCCAGCCTCTGGGAAGGGTATCTGAGGGAACAGCTGGACTTTTTGGCTTTGCCCCAAATTAAAGGAATGCCAGACATCCATAAGCAGGTGGGTCTATTTTTGGCAGAAAGATCTTCTCGTTACTGCTAAAATCACATCATGTCCCCTTCTATCACAGCTTACTTGGAGCCCTAGTAAGTCCCATGACAAATCCACTAAAGACTCACTTTGAAAGATACAGAACAATCCATTCTCCCACAATTCTCCTTATCACTAACTCCTTCCTTCCTTCTCATTCTGCAAACCAGGGAAAAGTTACATGTTCTAAACCAAAGCAAGCACAGTTTGATTAAGAAAAAAAAATTCAGTCTTTTAAGGAGGAAATTAAGCTGAGATTTGAAGAAAGTCTTAGGACTTTAATTAGAATCGGTCACTAATTTTCCTTTTTTTCTTTGTGTATGTGTTTTTAAATGAATTTTATTTACTCTTTGAAATTTCTGTATGATAGACAATATGTCTGGATCATATCACTCCTTACTCTCCCTCTTTTATTCCTTTATTCATTATAAAAAGGGCAATTCTAGGGGCAAAAGATCCCCTTTATTGCTCTGTTCTTTTTAAAAGAGCATCTCAAGCTCTGGTAGTCTTAAAACATCTTTAGCCCAATCTCAATCTTCCTGTCTAAAGTAATCACATTGAAATAAAGACTGAACATCCTTGCATTCACAAGATAGGAGAATAATCAGCATTCTGATTTGAAGACACAAATCGTATTCACTGCACAGTACTCACCAGGGTTGGACAGACTTTCCAAAAGGCTCAAAACAAAGGACTTTTCTTTTTCTGCCTCAGTAGTCAGAATAGTACGTTCCTGAGTGTTCTTGTTAATAAAAGTTTTATTGTGTAGTTTCTAAGTTTCTAGACCAAGCAAATCAAGCCCCAAGGTCATTGTACTATAAGTTGGGCAGCAGAATGATTGCTTAACCATTGGGGGATTTAATCTCACCCCAGGCTGACCAGATGTTATAGCTCTAGTCTTTATCAAAGCAAAAAGGTTGACAAATGAGTCAAAGCCCAATGTTCCACTCACTTGGCATATCTGAATTTGTCCTCTGCAATGTGCCAGGGATGAGGAAGGGAGTTAGACACAAGGTATATGTGTTCTATTGTGTGGAAGGAATCAAGAAGAAAGGAAATAAGAAAAAGGGGTTTTGTTTAAGTTCTATGCTGCAATTAACATTGGGTGCAGGATTTTTTGTTTTGTTTTGGTTTTGTTGGGTTTTTTAGGCCTCTGCTGATTCACTCTTGAAAGAAGATAACAAAAGTACTGAAATTGCAAGATTCATAGTAAAATATGCAGACTGTGTCTGCTATGTGATAGGTCCTGCATTAAACATTAGCTATTTCCCCAAAATGAAAGCTTGAGTGTATGACCACCATTCATAAAGTCCATTTCCTTTCCTCAATGTTTCATTTAATTAACCTGGCGAACCTACACCATAGATGCTATCTTGTGTTTGAAGAACACTGGCCGCACAGTCAAATAGGTTTATCCAAGTCGCACATTTCATAGGAAGGAAACATGAGACCAAGATTAAGTCAGATGAAGTAAGCCATAAAACTGCTTATGCTTTTAAGCTATTCCTTATGCTGTTTTCCAAGAGGAAGTGAAAACCCTCAGGCCATACACAGGAGGAAGAGATGAATTCCACCAAGAAGTATATGGAGATGCTTCTTGCAGAAAGCAATAGGTGAACATACTTTCCTTTTCTAAAACCATCAATGCCCCCAAGTCTTTAAAGAAACCCCATCACTGAGCCAGAAATCCTCCCTTCCCTTCAGCATACACTCAAGTCATCAGCAAGTCTTGTACATTATGGCTACAACTTTTATAGTAAGATATACATTTTTCTCCATTTCTTCTTCTACCCTAACCCAGGGTGCCATCATTTCATGTCTGGTTCTTCCTAACAGAAGGAACAAGAAAAATCCATTTCTCTACAGCAGTGAAAATAAGCTTAAAATACAAACCAGTGCATGGGACTCCTCTACTTCTAAGTTTTTAGTCATTGTCAATTATGTTTAGCAGTAAATCTGAATTCCTTTCCACGGCCTCTAAATATGCTTGGTCTACCATCTGCTTTGATTCCAATCTCCTCCCGTTAACTTCTCACACGCATTATGCTGCAGCCATAGAAACCCCCTTTATTGTTTTCCCACATCCTGACTTTGTGCTTGGTGTTTTCTTTGCTTGGGATGTATTATTCCCAGCATGATTCGTTCCTTCTTACTGTGCAGAACTCGAATGTCACTTCCTTTGGAAGATTCCTCTTGAATATTTCATCTAAAATCCAATCTCATCCTTACTCCCTTCCCACTTCCCATTCTTCTCCATGATCACACACTGTTTAATCCCTCTAAGACAAAAGGAACCAGTCACCCAATGATCTGTCCAATTATGCACTTGCTTACTCATTGATGGTGAGTTCTTTATTTTTGACTGGAATTCCTCATAGGGATGGATGTACAGTTTCAGGATGGGAAATTTGTCTATATTGCTGTTTAGTAATAATAATTTGTATTGTATATTCCCATGTTATATTTGTTAAAGGGAGGAAAGGGAAGAAGGGAAAGAAGGAAGGAGTCAGGAGGGGATGAAGGAAAGAGGAGTTAGCTGGGGATTTTCATTTTTCCAGAAACCTAGCACTTGAACATATACGTATATATAAAAAGTTGAGAACCAGTTCATGGCAGAAAAAAAAAACTCAAATACAAGCTATCTTGAGATAGATATGTTCAAGTTTTGATTAAAGGAAAAGTTGTTAAGGTACCTAGAAAGAACCTCTAACAGGGAGTGAAGTATGCATCTAATGTCTATGACACTGATATTATTCTAGATGTTTCTGTGAAGTGGATGACTGTATAAAGGATTACCTGAAAATCCAGTGGCTTAAAATAATCACAATAACTCGATTTCCTCAAAAATAAATAATCTGGATACAGCTCAGCAGAGACAGCTTAACTCTGCTCAATGTGGCCTTGGTTTAGTGGCCTCAATTAGGGACTGGAAGATCTGTTTCCAATATGATCTGTTCCTATGGCTGGAAAGTTAGTGCTTGCTAGTGCCCAGGAGCTCAGCTTGACATGTGAGTGAGATGCTTGCTTCCTCTCTAGGTGGGCCTAGTCCCAGACCTGTGACAATCTGAAAAGCAAAACTCTCAAACAAGCAAAGCAATAGCCTTGGGCTCTTGCCTTTGGAAGTCATAGAGCATCATGTCAGTTCTACTCTTGTTGAAGTAGTCCTGAAGTTCCATACAGTTTCAAGAGAGAAAATCTCTTGAAGGAAGCAAGGCAAGGTTGGGATAGGAGTTCTGTGTACTCTTCATCACTGTATGGGGAGGTAGAGCACCTGCCTTCACAGAGCTTTTGGACTCTATTTCAAAAAACAGTCTCACAGTTTTTCCAGTGGTACACTTAATTTTATTTATTGGGGAGGTACACATGCCATCCATATGGAGACCAGAAGATAGCTTGAGGGAGCTAGTTTTCTCCCTCCAACATATAGGTTCCATGGACTAAACTCAGGTTATCAGTCTCTGTGACAAGTAATTTTATCTGCTGAGTCATAATTTAATAAAGAAAGTATGACATTATTCAATAAGGAAAGGAAATCTTAAGGAATATGAGGAAGATACCCAGAAAAAGAAGGAAATAAAAAAAGGAAAGAAGGAAGGGGGAGAAAAAGAGGAGAGAGAGAGAGAGAGGAGAGAAAGAAAGAGAAAAGACATAATGTAAAAGCTATAAGCTCTATGGCGATGCTTGAGTATACATACAATGATTATTTAGGGTTAAAGAAGAAATAGTGGTAAGCTAGGGCCAGATTAAATAAATATACTTTAGCTATATAAAATGCACTCTAATTTGTCAGTATAAAACAACAATCACTATCTCAGTTTTGATTGGTCATAAACTTGGGAGCAACTTGTAGCTCAGAACCTCTCAGGAGACTGCAGCCAAGATGGTACCTGAAAATGAATCTTTGGCATAGAAGGACTGGAAATGAGACTAAACCAGACATGTAGAAATATGGGTAAGGCTTTAGTGGGGCTTGAACTCAGGAGTAAAAGGAACCTGCACTGTCAGGCCATGCCATTCCCCCAACGAGAGAAGCAGGCTTTCCTTGATTTTTTGTGTCATCAAATAGGTGGTCCTTATTTTGCCTGAAGGACTTCATAGGTTTAACAACATGAGGATTGGCTAAAAGCTGAAGGATTAAGCTTCAGCAACTATGGAAAAAGCACAAGTCAGGACCAATGGAGAATTGGAAAAGCTGGCTTCTAGGACCCTGACAGGTAAGCAAGTTAGTTATTATCATTAACACTTCTAACTATGGGTTGATTCCAGCAAGCTATTAAGAAATGAATAAGAAATTGCCCAGCTGTGAACATGAAAGTTAGGGAAAGTTAAATAACTAAGAGCAAGTAAAGTTAGGTTTACTTGCATTTTTCCTGCAATATAATCTCTTCCAAACTGTCTCTGATCCTTCCTATGTGGACCACCATCCCATGATATTGATTGAGTATCCTCTTGAAATAATAACTGGTTTCCACTAGAATGGGTGATCTGAGAGAAAAACCACCATGCTTTTTATGACCTATTAATGGAACTTACCATTAGTTCTATTATATGCTATTCAATGAATCTAATTCATGCTCAAATGGAAAAAATTAAGCTTCTCATCTTAAGGGAAAATATTGCAAAAAAATGTGAACATTTTTAAAACAAAAACCTTCATCACACTGTCAAAAGTGGCTTAGAAAGGAGGAATAAGCTAGTTAAATGCATGGTAAGTAGATCACTCTGATACTTATGAACTGATGATGGGTAGACCAGTCCACCAGAGAATCATGAGCTAGTCATAGGGGAGAGCAAACAAGCTTATGTTAGGTTACAAAGCTGTGAGAACAGAAGATAATAGAAGATAATAGATGATTTGAGAAATAGTAGGAAGACCAGTGTGTGATATAATGAAAAGAAAAACACCTAATTTGCAAATGGCGTTCCTTCCATGTGTCTCAGTTCTTTGTAGTGAAAAAATATTTTCAAGTAAACAATATTTGCTCAAACTTCAATTTCCCCTCACACTACTAAAATCCAAGCTGGATAGCAGTCGAGGTGTCAGAACAGGGTTTCACAGGACCTTTGCTAGTGTCCTAGGGCTGCTGGTGGCTTGCAGTGATAGAAATTTATTTTCACACAATTTTGAAGGCAGGAAGTCTGCATCCAAAGTCATATTCTCGGGAAAGGATCTAAAGGAGAATCTTTTTCATGACTCTTTCAGCTTCTGAAAGATTCCTATTTCCTTGGCTTGTGTGCTGTGTTACACTACCTTCTGCCTTCATACTCACTGCTGTTTCCTCGCTGTGTCTGGCCTTGTAGGTATTATTAGAATGCTTTCCACAGGCTATAAGAACCATTCAGGTAATCCAGGATGACTTCTTCATTTCAATATGCTTAATTAGTTCAACAAATGCCCTGTACCATACTAGGCACATTCGTAAATCCTGGGAATTAGGACATGAATACACCTTTCAGGAAACTATGGATAAGGCCACTACAGGGGACCAAAAAAAAAATCTTTACTCAGAAGTCAGGAATTTAAAAATAATGAGCCAAAACTTTGTCTAAGTGAGGACA
>NW_008342276.1:6165989-6171666 GCF_000622305.1 Nannospalax galili | reverse complement strand
GTTCATTTCCAATCCCAGAACAATGTCTGTGATGTGACACAGTCTACAGAACTTACATGAAAGCTGGTCCTTCAGAGACTAGGGACACCTCTACAGCATGCTTATACTTCCAAGGGAAAATAACCCTCTTGTCTATGCTAAGACCAGAAGAGAAAGAGTATTGACACTGAGCATGATAGAGCTCTGCTTTGTATACAAAACCCACTCTCCTTTTCCACTCTGCTCCATGTATCAATCGTATGACCTTCACTCTCTTCCCAAATGGCTTCAAGTTGAGTATGACCAGTAGAGCACCTGTGAGAAAAATGGAGGGAGGGAAACAGAGGAAAGGAATATTGCTGTTTGTTTCCCAATAGCTCAGTGATTGCCAAAGGCAAGCCACATCTCTTCCCACTGATAGCTCTCTTAATAATCTTCCCTTCAGGGAAACATCCTCCAACTCACAGCCTCATGACTAAAGATGGTAACCCTGGAGTATTACAAGATCTCTGGTAGCTTTTCTATAACCTGACTACGCATTTTTTTTCTAATAATCCTGTTTTATACGTCCCTCAATTTTCCTAGTCTGAATGAGATTTCTGTGTTTTGAAGGGAAAAACCCAAATTCTGTCAAAATCTTTGCTAGATGTTAGATGTTTTATTTCAATAATAATGACAGATCTGCAGAGGAGGTAGTTCCCATTCCGTTGCATAGATGAGGCAACTGAAACGACAGAGGCGTGACTTGCCCTAGAGGACACAGCCAGCGTGTGAGGAACCAGGACCCCAACCCAGATTTGTCCAACTTCAACACTTTCAGATTTTCAGTTACTTCTTCCAAACACCAAAGAAATGTCTATAACGACACTTATGGAAACAGGGAGGCTTAATGCACAAAAAATTCCAGAATGTTTAAATACTTTATTTTAAATTATGTTTTATAAGCCATTGTGATGCTCCAGTTTTCCTTAGAAATGTGAGGGTCTACCCAAAAGCTACAATATTTGGAATTCAATTTGTGTCTCTATTGTAGCCTCCTAAAGAAGACCAAGAATAAGTACGCTTCTGGGGAAAAGCCAAATTTTGTAAACACCTCCTCTCCCTCATGGTCCCCTATCTACTTATTTCCTGAGTAGCACTAACCCACACAACCTTCGTTCTGTCTCCTCTACCTCCCCAGCTGTCTCTCAGTGTCTCTGCCTCCTCATTTTTTTACCCTTTTCTTTAGTTTCACTTTCTGCCTTTTCTGATGAAATTTTCTCTTGATTTTGCTATTCTTTCCCAGATTGTCTTTAGGTTTCTGTTTTCCCAGTTAATTCACAACTTAAAAAAAAAAAATCTAACCTACAGCTTCCTAAACACAGCTTCCTAAGCAATGTGAATGTTTAGGGAGGTCAGGAGTATTGTTCATTTAAAATATTTGTTAATGCTTTTGCCACATAATATCTACTCAATTATTCAAGGAGAAAACATGTTGGCATCTCATGTGAAGTCTATGTTAAGGATAAAATATAAACACCTGGAGCAAAAGAAGGGGAGGAAGAGAGTGAGGGAGGGAAGGAGGGAGGATTATTGAGTTAGTATCCTTTCTGTTTCTTCAACTTCTCCACAGGCTTTTATACAAATATTTGTCTGAACTTAACTGCTTAGAACTATAGACACATCTTGGGAAAAGCATTAGAGATCATATTTTTCCATTACAAATAGTGCTTTTATTTGAAATTATAGCTTCTAACTAATAGTTGCAGAGACACAATTACTGATTTTGGTAAATGATAACTGAATACATTCATACACTACACTAATGTACTTTTATAAGATTATAAAATCTAGCCATGTCACGGTTGCTGTGGTTTGTGGAAACAGTCTAAGACATTTGATTAATGATGACATTGTCTAACCATTCATTTATCAAAATGCATCCCAGTGGTTAAGACACATGGCTATATTTATTTCCTTATCAATAAATTCACTCTATTTTTCTCTATGCCCCAATCTCTAACAAGATATTCACACAATCATACTAATTGCAACCTCAAATCAGCTCTATTAGAAAGTAGTTTTTATAACAACTACACTTCATAACTTTCCTTAAACACCTTGACAGAATTCAGCAAAAGGCAGGATCAGCTAGTATTCAGGACAAGCTATTCACAGAAGGCTTTTATGAAATTAATAGTTATAGGGTGAAGGTAATTTACCTGAAGCATTTTCTTGGGAAAACAAAAATATAAGAGGTTGACTAACTCCAGGGCTTGGCAAACGAGTCCTCACAGTAGCCTTGCACAATGCTTCTAACTCATCGCAACAATATCTAGAGTTCACAGAGATGACAAAGGTTTTTCTGGGGCCCAAAGACATCAATCAAAAACTAAGAAGCTAATTTGCTCTACTCGCAGTATCCTATCAGGTTGAGGGCAGAGAAGGGCTGAGGACCATCATTTGCTGGTATCTGCTACAAGAACAACATCTTTAACTTAATAACTTATCCCAGGTCACCAAAAGAGAAACCTCAGCATCTAAGATTTAAAGACTATTTATAGGATCAATTCCTGGTTTCTCCACCTCCCTACTCCTAGAGTTAGAGCATCTATGGGAGGGAGCAGCCTGTCAATCCAAGACCTCAGAGCCTGACACAACATCTGGCACATACAAAGAGCTCAATAAAACTATATTGAATATATAAATAAATGAATAAGGTCCTTTTGACTTCAAAGCTCGGGGCTGTTCCACTCTACCTGGCTTGTAATTAGAAAACAAACACCATTCCGCTTAAATTTTGAGATGTCTGCTCTGCAGTATTTTGGCATCAAGATGGGATTTCTTCCTTTACCAACTGAACCTCTTCCATCCATGTAAATTGTCGTTTTCTGATACTACACTGTGCTATGAGGTTTGAAATGAAAACCACAATTCCTGCTAGCAAACAAACCCATTCTCCTTAATGATGATGTGATCATTGGACTTCTGCCTCCACGAGTAACTTGGGAGCAAATTGGAAATCAAGAAGAAAGCCTAGCAGAAACAATTACATTCAAATGAAAATCCCCATGAATACTCAGGCTTGGTGTCGATTTGCCATGGCTGTATTTGCAGCCAAAGCCCAGTCAATCAACCCATTGTTCACCTGACACTACACCAAAGAAGTGGTTTGTTTGAATTTCTTGTGTGTGTCATTGAATTGATGAGTTGCTTTGGCATCTGGTAGTTAGCATTTATCTAGGGAAGCAATCATCTTCTGGGAGAGCTACTCCACTTTGTGGTGGTGCTTTATCACAGGCACTACATAAGTGGTGCTGCTGACACTTTGATAAACGTGCCCCATAAGGCTTACAGTTTCCCAAACACCGCCCTGATATGTAAACATAATCAAATCATGCTGTTAACCAGGGGACAGGATTGTGATGGCTCATCCTTCTCTGTCTCTTTTCAAGTCTTCTGTAAAAAATGTTCATTCTGTACAAGTAAAATGAGGGGTATTTTTCAATCTTGGGTGATGCTAGTGTTTGAAATATTTTCTATCTGTTAGAAACTGATTTTTTAAAATTTTTTGATTAGACAAAAAATACATCAAAACAATTTCATAGGAAACTGGAGCACTTTCAAATGCTGTTAATAACTTTCACAATACTGGGGAGTGCCTAAAGAATGTAATAGGATAACTAATTCTTTCCATTTTTTTCCTCAAAGTCTTTGGAATCATAGACCTTCGGGTCAGGATTGCCAGGAGTGTCACAACATGTACACACACACACACACACACACACACACACACACACACACGCACACACACACACACACACACCACGTTCTCTCCATATGAACAACTAAGTACTAAATGATTATTCACTTAAATCCTTGCCCACCCCACAATTGTGCAGCAGATATTATCTCCATTTTTGAGGATTATGAAATTGAAGCAGAAAAATTAAGCAACTTGCTTAGCTACACCTGATCTCTGCAATATCCTTGCCAACCTGCACTTGAACTCTTGCTTATCCCAGCCCATCCCCTCTTCAGACTTCTCTATTTGAATTGTCTGCTCTATGGAGTGAATTAAAAATTGTCTCTTTATAACTCCTACCTCCTGACCTTAGGTTGGCCTGGGACTGTACTGAAGTGTAATCCCTCTTCCAAGTGGCATATTTTTCAATATTTAAAGCTAGCTCCTGTCATCTGAAACTTTCCTTCTTGTGAGTAAACAGTCTCAATATAATTGCTGTGTATTTTATGTGTTTTTTAAAAGATGTGATTACATAATGGTCAAAAGATTTTAGTTGTTGTTTAACCTTGAGAAATTTTGTACAACTCAGCTCATTAATACAATAAAGATCAATTAAAGTTCCTACAAATCCACCCAGCCACACACCAAACCTATCTATTGAAGTCCATGCTTTCTGGGCATCTAGCCTTGCTTCAGAATCCCCAGCCGTCACACATACTACCATATCTCTATAGGTCCTTTCCTAAAAATGTCCTGCAAATCCTAAATAAATTTGGAGCACCCACTGAGAACATGTTGTGAAACTTAGTCCACGTTCATGATCTGCCTTTGTCTCTCCCATCTCTAAAGAGTCTAATCCTTAAGTCTCTGTAACATACCTAATCAGTCACTCCATCAAGGAAAGTGGTCCTAGGTGACTTTTCTTGCCTGTGCTGCATTAGTGTTAAAATGTACAATGACACATCACTCTTGACACCACTGGTGACCAACCAGTGAGGTCTGTTTGGATCAAGGAAATATACTTGAATTGGAGGCTGTTATGAACCACAGCAAGAAAAACAAATGTTCCTTAACAAATGATGCTAGGGCAAATATATTAAATATTTTCCTTAGAAACTTTAGGAGAATGTCAGTTTCAAAGTTTAAATGTGTAAGAAATATTGGATCTTTTTTTCTTTCGCATATTCTCCTGTTCCTGGAGGCTCAATCTTGGGTAACTCAGGGGTCCTCCTTATTTAGAAGTGGCAGCTCATTTTTAAAATACTTTTTTATTATTTTTTCATTTTCTATGTATGAATGTATTGCTCGCATGTATGTAAGTGCGCCTGTGCTGTGCACTGCCCACGGAGGTCAGAAGAGGGCATCAAATACCCTGGAACTGGAGTTAGGATGGTTTTTAGCCACCATGTGGGTGCTGGGAATCAAACCTGGGTTCTCTGCAAGAGCAGCCAGTGATCTTAACCTCTGAGGCATTTCTCCAGCCCCATGGTCTCCCATCTGTGGGGAGTTCATGGAGTTCTGGTGTTTTACTGAGATGAGGGCATGTGGTTGGCACTTCCCTTAATCTCTCAGGCACCTGTTGACCTCTGTAAGGTTTTTCTACTAGTCTTCAGGCCACTTGGGTTTGGGGTATGTCATCTCCATTCATAACTGTAGGCTTTCTCCCACATAAATCTCCGAGCTCCTGGAATCTCTCTTGTATTCACACTATATAGAACTTCCACATTAGTAGGCCTGCTTAGATCTCTTTGCTCTGGCACAGCCTTTGTACACACACCCTCAAAGCCTACCCCCCAAGTGTTAAGGCTTTTGAAACAAAAGTTAAGGAAAAATCCTTTATGTCTTTTGATGTGCTGTCATCTCTTTTAAATGATGAGTTCATAGTCCTCTTGCTGTTAGTCAAGTAGTAGAAAGCACTACTGGAACTGGTTCTGGACTCTTTCCTGACTCAATATGCCTTCTGATGGTGACCTT
>NW_008342276.1:6164488-6165445 GCF_000622305.1 Nannospalax galili | reverse complement strand
TCAAGTTTGTGTCCTCAAATGTCCTTCAGTGTGCATTCATCCACTAGAGCCTGGTTAATCTAGCATGACCACCTTAAAGAAAACTGATTCTCCCTCTCTTAGCAGTTTTCGATTCTCAACAGTTCCCCAGCCAGAGTTGGGGCTTCTTATCCATTTTCCTGATTCTATGATGGGATTTTTGTCTGGCTTGACTTGTGCATGCTGCATGTGAGTTCATATGAATAACTTCTCTGCTGTCTGGAAAATGCTGTTTCCTTGTGGTCGTCCACCACCTCTGGCTCTTACAGTGCTTCCACCTCCTCTTCCTCAATGATCCCTGAGCCTTGGGAGGCAGAAGTCCTATTCAGGGGACAGCACCAGGAAGTCCATTATTCTCTCATTTTTGTTTTTCTGTCAAACTTCAGGTTCATCAAACGTATTTCTTTGTAAATATCTCATCCTCGTCACCCCCTCTGTTTCTAATCTCCTAATACCAAAATTCCAATCCCAACACATAGTAAACACTCAAGAAATGATTGTGGAAGGAGGATGATAGGGAAACAGGATGCACTAAAGAGGAAAGGTGGAGAACAGGAAGAAAAAAGGAGGCTTGTAAAGCAAGTATGGAAATCTGTGTCTTGCCCTCACTGGTAATGAAAAGGAGAAACAATTTTTTAAATGTTGTTTATTATTTTTGTTTTATTTTATGTGTACTAGTTTATTACCTCCATACATGTAAGTGCACGCATGTTGTGCAATGCCCACATAGATCAGAAGAAGGTGTTGAATTCCCCTGGAATTGGAATTACAGATGGTTTTTAGATGCCATGTGGGTTCTGGGAAACAAACCCAGGTCCTCTGAAAGAGCAGCCATTGCTCTTAACCACTGAGCCATCTCCCCAGCCCCCAAGGAGAAACAATTTTGTGGTAGTTGGACATGATTTCAATGTCCACTCTGAACTTGGGAAACTCTGTCAA
>NW_008342276.1:6162361-6164271 GCF_000622305.1 Nannospalax galili | reverse complement strand
AAAACACGGTTGGACACACAGAATAAGAGTGTTTGCTGCAGACTCAAAGTAGTCTCCCTTTTGTGTTTGAACCTGGAATTTTCTTGGAGAAAGGGAAGGGTATATGTAAGATTCAGCATCTAGCCTCTTGCATTGGCTTGGAAACTGACTTGGTAGTGAGCAAGAAAGCCTCAGTATTACATGAGCCTCTAAGAACTGAGCTAAGGAAAAGGGGGGAATAATGGAACAGTAAGGGTTAAGTGGGGTGTGGGTTTGGGGATCAGGATAAAGTATGAAGTATGGAGTTGAATAATTAACACTAAAAGTCTTTTGAATAAGTCATTATAAAAACCTGCTACTATAGACACTTTCTAAAACGTACATATATATATTTATTTATATATATAAGAATAGTTCAAATGGAGTTACACTATAACAGGGGGACAATGCCTTTACTAGACATCACAGTCTGGCAAATAAAAAGACTAGTGCCATGAAAGGGTTGCCTCTTTTATATATAAGAATAGTTCAAATGGAGTTATGCTATAACAGGGGGACAATGCCTTTACTAGACATCACAGTCTGGAAAATAAAAAGACTAGTGCCATGAAAGGGTTGTCTCTTTTGGATCATTGTGGAAGAAGGGACAGAAAGGCTCTAAGAGCTAAAGCTGGTAAATGACTACAACAAAACTGTTTTCTGGAAAGAACAAGGCAGTTGCACATTAGAACTTACAGATATTGTGAAAGCATGCACCAGACCTGTACAAGCTCAGGCCAGTAGTAGACCTGGAGCCCTACCTCTAGGTGAGGCGCTATTGCCAATTGATAGCTGCTGGGAATGAGAGACTCAGTTCTTTAAGTGAGTGAACCTGGGAGGTTGACCACAATCCATGGGATATTTGGGGAATACAAATTAGATTTGCCAATTGATAGCTGCTGGGAATGAGAGACTCAGTTCTTTAAGTGAGTGACCCTGGGAGGTTGACCACAATCCATGGGATATTTGGGGAACACAAATTAGACTCAATTGACTTTTTTCAAAAAAGAACAGAAAATTGAAGGTAGAGAGGTGGGAGTAGATCTGAGAGGAGATGTGGAGGGGTTTGAAATTGATCAAAATTCATTGTGTAAAATTCTCAAAGAATTAATAATTTAAAAAAAAAAACAGCCAAGTAAAACTTGAAGCAATATTTCTAAACCATATATTGTGTTTTAGTTCTTGCAAGACAAAGAAAATCCTCACTCAATGAGGCATAACTCTTGACACAGTGTGCGAATAATGCAGAAGTGACTCTCTTCAGGTAGTAAAGGTAAGGGCTCATGGAGAAAATTATAAGATGTTTGCAAATGTTGAAGATTAAGTGTTAAAATAACAGAGTTTAGAAAACTGAGGAAGATGAATAAGAGGGCCTGTAACTTAGTATGGTAAGCTAAGCAACCTTACCAGATAAGAGAGAGGACAGAGCTCTGGGCCAATGACTATAGGCCAGTTGTCCCTATTTTCCCCAAAGCCCTTGAGGAACAGTTACGCAGGGCACTAGTGTCCTTTCGTATGTCCTTATTTCTATTGCAGCTAAATGTAATGGACTTAACTAAATAAGGATGGTAGCTAATAAGAAGCTTTTACCCAGAGGCTGAAGAGATGGCTCAGCAGTTAAGAGCACCAGCTGCTCTTGCAGAGGACCCCGGTTGGTTTTCAACACCCATATGGTGGCTAACAACCATCTGTAACTCTTGTTCCAGGGTGATCTAATGTCCTCTTCTGCATTCTGCAGCCATTGCATGCACATGGCACACTTACATTCATGCAGGCAACACATACAATAAATAAATAATAGATGATAGATGATTGATAGATAGATAGATAGATAGATAGATAGGTAGATAGATGATAGATAGATAGATAGATAGATAGATAGATAGATAGAT
>NW_008342276.1:6145008-6161838 GCF_000622305.1 Nannospalax galili | reverse complement strand
TTCTACTAGTGACCACCTCAGACTCCTATAGGAAAGGAATTAAAGTACAGCTACATCTTGGTGGTTGTAATAATGGTATATCTGTGGCATGGTAAAGATACAAGCTGGTCACATAAATGTGAGAACGAAGAGAACATAGTCTAATTAACAACCAATAAGACACTTACAAGGTCAAGGTCAGTGGGAACAATATCAGCTAGTGAATAGTGGCTAGCAGAGTTTAACAAAGCATAAGTCAGAGATAGATACAGAGGGGACGTCAACAACCCCTAACTGGGTGGGTAGCACATGAACAGTGTGTGATCATCTCCCTGACTGGGCCAGAGGGGCATTCATAGGCATTGCCCATTGATAGCCCAGAGAACTAAACACTCTAAAAAGAGATCACATCAGCTTTTGTCCAGTTTCTGCCATGGTCTTATAAAATTCTAGACAAATGATTTCAAGGGTTTTGCATCTCTTGGAATCTCCTGCCACTTTGAGGAATTTCTCTTACTTTTTATTAATTCCTCATTTTTCCTCACTTCTTACTTTTCTATTTTTAATATTTTTTTGCATTTGTGTGTGTGTGCGCGTGTGTGTGTGTTTGTGATAGTACATATGCAAGTCAGAGGATAGTTTATGGGAACTGGTTCTCTTCTTCTGTCACGGTTCTTGGGATCAAACTTGGGTCATCAGGCTTAGAGTCAAATGTCTTTACCTATGCTGAGTGAGCCATTTCACTGGCCCAATTTCTCACTTCTCTGTAATGTTTTTTATAAATCTTACTTTTGCTTTGCACAGTCCCACAAGGATCTGTGTCATTTATCTTCATTGTTGTTAGATAACAAATTCAGAGCCACTGTTGCAGGTCAATCTTTGGTCACCATGAGTGTCTAGCATTTTAAACCCTTGAATCATGCAAAATTGGGCCATGAAAGATCTCATAGCTCTCAAAAACAGTAGCATCATTAACAGGTGGTCTTTTTCAGATAAAAAGAACTAAAAATAAAACTAAAGAAGATTTGAAGAAATGAATGAATGGATAAAGCAGAGGATCTAAAAGACTATTCAGTAAAGCTTTTCCAAGTGCCTAAAGATTTTAAATGAATGCCCAGGCTGTTATGATAGATAGATGATAGATAGATAGATAGATAGATAGATAGATAGATAGATAGATAGATGATAGATAGAGAGATATAGATACATAGATATAGATATAGATATAGATATAGATATAGTGTGTGTGTGTGGCTTTATATATTTAACAACTAGATTTTCCATGGGATGATGAGTTGTGAGGACTTTAATCCATTTTAGTTTGATTCACAAATCATTGCTTAATAAGTAGGAGTGCCAATTTACTAAGTTATTTTAAGAAATGTTAACTTATTTTAGTAAACAGTAATGTTTAGCCCAATTTCTGATTCACAGTAGGCATACAGCAATTTCTGTTGACCATGTTAAATATTTGCCAATTTAACAAATACTTATGAATGCACATTATGAGCCAGACACTGAACTCAGCATGGGGTGTGTGGTAGTGAACACACTCACCCTGTCTCACCATCATTACAAGTCTGTCGAATGGGAAAAATCTGCATGGGAAACTGGTGAAAATGAGAAAGGTTGTCCAATGCACATATAACCAAAGAAAGTAAAATCTAGCAGACATAGAAGAATACTCAATCAACTTCTGAAGGGTTGAATACCTATGTCTTTCTGTCGCTTAGAAAGTCTAACCAGGTACTTATATAATGAATATGGTATCTCATTCTGGGCCCGCTCTCTCTGTGGATGTCTGAAGCTTTAACCAGAGGGTTGGCTCCTTATTTAAATCTCTATCCCTATAAACCTTGTGTGTGCTCTTGCCTGTGCTTAGAAATATCTCGGCACTGATGAAATAGTGAAATACTGCATATTCTGAGCGAGGGGTACATTCACTAACGACTGTGGAAAGGTTTATGGGACTAACAGTACCATCAATTTCTTTTCCCCTTTTTTTAAAAAAAAATTTGGTCTGGATGACTGAACCTATGACCTCAAACATTCTAGGCAAGCATTCTACCACTGAGCTATATCACCAAACTTTATCTTTTAACTAAAAACTTTTTATTGTGAGACACATCTTATTTTAAGTTGCCCAAGCTTACCTTGATTTGAACTCATTCTAACAAAAGGAGGCTTAAACTTGTGATTCTCCTGCCATCCAAGTAGCTGGGATTAGTCAGTCATCCCCCACTTTGCCCAGCCACTGTTGAAACTGCAAATAGAAATATACTGGAGAAAAATTGGCACAAAGTTACTAAAACAAGTTAAATGAAAGAAGAAAGCAGAAAAAGTGATTATTCCCAAAGACGTGAAATGGGAAAAAAAGAAAAACACTAGGTATCCACCTACATCTTATATCAATAACGATGCGGATATGAATGCTGATATGTATTCACTACTTACAGTTTCTGTAACGAAAAGACAATCGAATGACAAGCAAGAGAAATTTATTAATTCACTGTCTTATAATTCCTTATGTTAGAAATCCCAAATCAAGGCATCCACAGTATGTTTCCTTCTGGGGGCCGCAAAGGATAAACTAATGTTCTTGCCTCTCTTCTGGTGGTTTGTTGGAATCTAAGGCATTTCTTAACTTGTGGGACCATCATCTGAGGCTTGCCTTAATTTTGCCATGGTATTCTTTTTAATTGAATTTTTGCTAATTCCAAACAATATGTGTTAATTGAATCTAGATCCCTTCCCCCACCTGTACTGCCTACTATCTCCCACCCAATTTCATGTAATATAAATATATAGAGAGTCAAACCTGTGACCCCAAATGTGCTTCAGTATAGAAGCTTTCCAACCTACCAAGAGCCTCACCCTTAAATAAGACGGAATCTGCCTCTCCCAGCAGCCATCGGTTACCAATAGTTCCTCAGGTAAAGTTGGAGTTTCCTACTCACTTCCCCACATCTACGCTGGGATTCTGTCTAGCTTGAGCTTATGTGGGTCCTGTGCTTGTTGTCATGATTGCTGTGGATTCATATAAGTAACTCTCCACCTACCTGGAAAACTGTTTCCCTATGGTCATCCACCACCACTGGTTCTTACAATATTTCTGGGGCCTCTTTCACAATGATCCCCAAGATTTGGGAAGCAGAAGTTTGATATAGTTTTCCTATTCAGGGGTAAGCACTCTGCAGCCTCTTATTCTCTGCACGTTGGCCAGATGTGGGACTCCGTTCATCACCATGTCCTGAACAAGAAGGCTTCTCTGGTGAGAGCTGAACGATTCACTAAACATAGCAGGCCTGTGTGTATTTGCACCATTGTTCTAAATTGTCCCTTGTTGGTGAGACCATCATTGGATTAGGTCTCACTTTAGCATCTCTTAACTCAGCTATCTCTAAAGATAACTCATTTAATATAGGGACTTTAACATATCTTTTGGGGAGTATTCAACTCAACGTATTTTTAATTCATAGAATGCAGTAAAAATACTAAGAAGATGTCAAATATGATTTCTTTAAGCACAGACTGTGAGATACAGAGAATTTTATTTCTATTTCTCATTACTATTTCAAATTTAAAGATTCTACATATTTATTAGTGGCCCAATGTGCTCAAATCTCCAGGATAAAAACTTTCAGTTCTATTTGGTAGACCTGATGATGACCATAATTCAGCTTAAATAGTCATGCCATGGTGTGTGAATCCTCAAAAACCCAGCTTGGCTCTCCTCCAGTGTCTTCTTTTGGAGTTGTACCTGATTTTGTTACCAGTTTTCATCTGAATCCAATGGGGAACAGGACGATTTTGCTTTTGTTTCTTGGCCAGAAATCGCTTGATTCTGAAAGTCTTGTGAGAAGACGTGGTGAGAGACCCAGACAAGCATACAGAAGATGATGGTGGAAGAAAGGGAAGATCACTATTTCAAATGTTTAAACCTGGGTATATAGCATTACCTTGACGTAAAAACTTCAACCCTTAATGCCTAAATAAGGTTTTCTCTATTATGTTAAGGAGCTAAGCAACAGAAGATGTAAGAGGAAATGTCAGTTGTCCCAAACATTTCAGGTCTGAAGCATTTAATTCAGGAGCAAATCTCGAGTCTACTTCTAGTGAATATATTGCCTTTTTAAGGGATATAATTAAGATTTTAAGCTAGGCCTGGACTAGTCTAATCTCTTTGGACACAATGCCCAGTATGTTTCTGGGCAGCAATAGAGGCAAAAGGCAATGCCGGTGACCCATTTTTGAGTCACCAGAGTTTATTGACTAATAGAAAATACCAACATTTCTGCTCTTTAAAAGTGGATTAGCATGGAATGTGCTGCCTGTGTTATGATCCCTTAAAAGGGCTACAAGTACAGAGCCAAGCAAGGCAGTCTGAGGCAGGCTCGTTCCTGCTACATGTGCATTTGGCAGGCTCCCGTAAGTGGCTCTTCAGTGCAATGCCTCTAAAGCCACAAGTGACAAGTGTGCATCCCCTGGGGCCCAGCCAATAACCCGTCAGGACGTGCCTTTCATCGGGGCATTCAAGGCCAGCACCACATGAAATTTCTGTCAGCTGTTGCTTAGCTCAGTTCTCACTTCCATAGAGAGAAAAGTCAGCTAATGGGAACCTTTAATTTCAGTGTATAGCACTTGTGTCCTTAGCACTATGAGATTGTGATGAAAGAGGAGAGTTTCTAATGTAGAAACAGAGAAAGATAGTTGAATCCCTCAATCAGTAATGTTTATTTTCTTTATCATTTTGCTGAGTAGTTGGCATTTGAGGCAGTATGCAAGTATGATGCATTACTAATCATAAGGGCTTCCAAATAAAAAATACATTGGTCTGAGTATCGACTTTGTGAAATACTTAAGGTACCATGTAGTACATGGTACATTGTAATTCCCCAAAATGCAGGGGTAGTATTCAAGTTCCAACCATTTAAGCTCTAAAATTTTTAAGAAGGACTTTTTTAGTTTAACATGAATATCTAGAGATTCCCCTTAAGCTCCTTGGACCATAGTAATGGTCTCTATTAGGAAAAAGAGGAGACAGTCAAGTCTGTACTTGGCAAGAAAACTATTTTACTAGTTTAAGGATATAGTGAGATTTACCATTTATTTGATTATTCAAAGTAAAGGCTCATAAACCCTATCAGGCCATTGCGGCTGCTTTTCTCTCAATGTGGTACCTATTTTGTGGCCACTGATAAAAGTCTCCCACTGGATTCAAGTGCCAGTTATTGTCTCCATCTCTTGCAATAGTTTAAAGTGATAAGCCAATTTGCCCTTCACAATCATTTTATTTTGAGCTTTAAGTAGAAAAATACTTGAATCATTTCTCAAAAAGCAAAGAAAGTTATAGTTATCAGAAATTTTTAAAAAATGATTAACAAGGTATCTGTCAACTAAAGAGATTAAAGATATGTGAGGGTTAGATGGTTTGAGTTGAATTCTGGGTACTCTAAACTGTCGGTAAACTGATGTTGAAACAACATGAATAATGAAATGTTAGATAAAAAATAAACTACGATTTCAAAAGAGTCTGCATGGAATTGTGGAGACCCAGCTCTGCCTTTTCCAAAGGCTGGCATTTAGAGTGAAGGTTATCTGCACAGTGTGTTGCCTAATGGATAGGACTGTACTTCATAGAACATAGAAATACAGCATTTCAAGATAATACCTACCTTTGCAGCCCTATGTCGGTGTTGCCTCACAGCGCTGGCTGAGTCATAGGCAAAAGCATAGCACTCATGTCCTTGATAATGGAGCCTAAACAACAGGGTAAAATGTATAGCTATGGTCCTAGGGATGTGTCAGAATGGGGGAATCAGCTTTGAAAACTGGACCGCAGTCAGCAACTCATTCATTCATTCCACAAACCTGTGTTGATCACCTTCTAAGCTAATAATCACTGTAATCTTATTCAGAATACAGTGACCTGCTTTAAAGTAAGAGTTGCTTAAATTGGACACCATCTCACTTACTAATGGCTACGTTGGAAATAAACCTTTCTTATCACCCTTCCTGGGAGATCAGGGGAAAGGAGTCCTCTATATCTGTGAGCATAAAAAAACAACTCTTAATATAATTTTAAAATGTTCTGAGGTTTTATCAGGCAGCAAACTTTTAGCAAATAGCAAACAATTAATATATTTTTGAGAATCACACAGCGCTTATCCAAAAGTAAGCAAAAAGCTATTAGTCACCTACTGTGTTATCCAATTGTTTATTCAATGTGGTCTTTAAAATAACCTGATATGTATAAACTGAACTTCTAAAGATGTTAATGGTGACCAATTTTCCTTACCCCTTTCCAGAATTAAATGTTTGGGTTTTGTTTTTTATTTTATTTTTTATTGGATTTTTTTATTTTCATATAATATATTTTGATGGCATTTAGATCACCTCACCATCCCCACATTCCCTCACTGTGCCCCACCCAATTTAATATATAGATATAGATATATAATATTATATATATATATATATCAACCTATAGAGTCTAATTTCTTGCCCCAAATGTCCATTAGCATGGGCCTATCGTCTGAGCCTACAAAGAGTCCCATCCCTCTAAGAAACTATCTTTCCCCTTCAGTCATCAATTGCCAAGAGTTCCTTGGGTTGGGTTGGGAATTCTTACCCACCTCCCCATGTCTATGATGGGATTTTGTTTGATTTGAACTTGCACAGGACTTGTGCATGCTGTCACCATTGCTGGGAGTTCATAGGAGTAACTAACCAGCTGTCTGGAAGACTGTTTCCTTGTGGTCATCCACCCCCTCTGACTCTTACATAATCTTTCCACCTCCTCTTCCACAATGATCCCTGAGCCTTGGGAGGTGGAAGTTTGATATAGGTGTCCTTTTCAGGAGTAAGCACCCTGCAGCCTCTGTGAGTGTTGAAAGATGCATTCTTCCTGGGTCAAGGTTGCATTGATGATGTATCTCTTAAGGTTACACATCTCACAGACACTTATTCTCTGCATGACCAGTTCTGGAATTGTAGTAGTCTCCATCTGTTGCAAAAAGAAGCTCCTTTGATGAGAGGTGAGAGGTACACTTGTCTGTAATTCATATGTATTTAGACTGTACTAAGAAATTATGTTAGTCTAGAGAAATAACAGAAGCTCTCCTCTAAGGTCTATGACCTCTCCAGCCATGTGTACTTGGCTGTGTTTACAGTAACACATGAATTCTCTTCCACTGAACAGGCCTTAATTCTAAATAGACAGCTGTTGATTACCCCCAAGATGAAAGTGCCAATACTGCACCAATAGCAATAGTTTGCTGAATCGGCCATTGTTATTTTATATATATATAAGTTTTACAGCTGGGTAGGACCATTGATTGGTTTTCTCCCTTAGCAGCTTATATAGAAGTATGTCCTGTCTTCAGGAATAAGGTCTTACTTTCAAGATCTGGAAGGTAATCAGGGGCTATCGCAATGGCCTGTGTTATTTTAGGAGTCTTTTGGACTACCCTGACCAACAACTCAAAGGGATATTTCTCTTGTCTGGCACTATGTTTTTTGTTATATAGCCTTCAGCTACACATGCACTCATATGTCTATTTTTCAATAGGACTTTGAACGAATACATTTCCTTCTGAGCATTATTTATCTCTCTTCTCGCTCCCACAGGCACCAAATTTACTAATTTCTTGTGTCTTCATACCCATCTCACCTACTATCCAAGGTCATAATGAATTGGAATTGTCTCTCACATTTTACTCTGTGTTCTTCATAGGTCTTCAGTGGTATTTACCTCTGTTTACTCAGCAGTTAGTATAAAGCATATAAATGATTCTTATTTTTAAATATTATATATCATATATTTTATTTTTGTATTAATACTTTCTAATATTCCAAAGACTATTAAGAGGAAAACTTTCCTCATATTTGAATCATCTGAACACAAACAGAATTATACATTTTTAAAGTTTTCATTTGGATAACCAAAAGAAGACAAGTAAAGCAATAATTTTCCTTTTATTCAGCTGGACAAAGAAGTGGATTTAATTTTGTTTATTTTTTGAAAAACTTCCAAAGACAAAAAAAGCTTAAAATCTAACCAACAGGAAAAAAAAGTTTGCTAAACTACTTGTCTCTGGCACCATTTTCTCGTGTCCTGGGCTTTCATGCAAGTTCTTCTTCGCCTCTTTCCTCTCTTGCCCTTTTTTTCGGTCCAGTCGTACACCGTCCATCCATCGAAGCATGTTCTCCTTCCCTGAAGCTCTTCCTTTAGCAGATCTAGGACGGCAATGTTAGTTCCCTTTCTTTTTCCTTCAAACCTGAATCATTTTGATTGCCATTTGCTTAGAGATTCTGGTTGACCCTCTATGTTGTTGTTGTTTTATCCTTCTTTTTCCACACATCCTTCTCTATCCTTCCAGAACTTTCCAAGTAGTCTTTTCATTCTTTAACTGTGGGTTACCATTATTTGCATTTCTACGTGTATCCGGTACTTCCTTAGCATTTTTATTTAAGAATAATTATTTTCTCATTTGCTCCTCTGAGAAAGTGTATTCATTTTATTTCTCTGGCGCTTCAGAAAAGGTTATGGAAATCATCATCACAGGTCTGACCATCTAAGTATCCCCAAATTCAGTATGCAACTGATCTTTCCTCTAAGAGATCCTTTTTTTTTAACAAAAGTAATAGTCCTCACAAAGTATTAGCACATTTTTGTTTTTGGATGTCTAGCTAAAGGTCTCTAGAAACTTCTTAGCAGACTAAATACTGTAAAAGACAGCAATGCTGACCCCTGAAACTCTTTGCACAATGATCTTCCTATCGACTATTTAGAATTTGAACTTTAGCCTCTAGTCATTCTTGAGAGCATGTCATCAAGGGTTTTATCAGTTCTTTAATACAGACAGACCTGATTTTTACAACATGTGTAAAGCTATCAGTCACTTCACGGAGGCGTTGTCTCTGAGAACTTCTCATTTTAGTTTTTTCTCATTTTAGTTTTTTCATTTAGATTGCCATGAGTTTTACCTTAGATTTGCTTAGTGTTTCCACTATTACATTAAATAGTTGTTGGACAGGTTAATCTGTGGAATTTTAATCATTATTTGCAAAGTACCCAGGATTCATCCAAGCTGATCTGTTCTTGCAAAAATTTCTTCCATGGCAAATTGAGTCTCCAAAATAATATCCAGTTTGATGACAGATTTTCCCTTCCAGACTGACCTTTTCTTTTCATAAGATCCATTTTCAGTAATTCTAGCTATCTGTAAATTTTCCCTGAATTTAAGGTCCAGACCCTTCAGATACACTTTTGAAGAAAGCGCCTCCTTGGTTCAATTTTTATATCTGCTATTTATTTATTTATTTATTTATTTATTTATTATTTAAAGTATTGTGGTGTATGCATGTGTGTGCATGTGTGTACAGGTACACTGTCATGCACATGTCGAGGCTAGGTCTCAATGTCAACTGTATTCCTCTAACACCCTATACCTTATTTTTCTGTTTGTTTGTTTGTTTGTTTTTGGAACAAGGTCTCCCTATAGCCCAAGGTGGTCTAGAATTCAGTATGCGGACCTAGTTGACTCTATCTCACAGAGATTTGCCTGTCTTTGGCTCCTGAGTGCTGAGACTAAAGGTGTGTGTCACAATGCTGGGCCTCCTCCACCTTCTTTTTGAGACAGAGTTTCTTCCTGAATCTGGAGCTTAATGTTTGAGCTAGACTGGCTGGTCAGCAAGCCTCCCAGAAAGACCTGTTTCTGCCCTCCCCAACAGCACTGCCATGTTCATCTCTTTACATGGGTGCTAGAGATCTGAACTCGGGTCCTTGCCCTTGTCCAACAACCTGTACATTCTGAATCAGTTTATCTGGTCCAATGGTATGTCCTTAAACACCCAAAAGGGAAGTATAACCAAAGATTAAAGGGGCCAATATAATTTCATAAGAGCACACACACATATATATATATATATATATATATATATATATATAACTAATTGTAAATTATTTTCACATAAAGACAAATAAGGTAGATAAATAACTATATGAAACTTCCTGCTACCTTCTTAAAAGGAAAACACCAGAAGAGAAAGTGTTTCAGCTGTGGTGGGATGCTATGAAGGAATACCGCAGACTGTATGTTCTTAACAACAAACCTTTAGTTCTCATACTTGTAATGTCTAGGAATTTCCAGGGGAAGACACAGGCAGATACACTGTCTGGTGAAGGACGGTTAGCAGATAACTGTCTTCTTTTGTCTTTACAAAACAAAGAGTAGAGAGAAAGCAGTTAAGCGCTCCCACATGTCTTCTTATAAGACAGTCCATGTCTTAGTTTTCTTCCTATTGCTGTATTAAAATACGCTGATAAAAGTAGCTTAACGGAGAATGGGTTTATTTTAGCTCATAGTTAAAGGTGCAGACCATCAAAGCAAAGAAGTCAATGCAGCGTGAGCCAGAAGGAGCCTGTCACATTGAATCCCAGTCAGGAAGAAGACACCCCCCCACACACACACACGAAATTACAGCCATAAAGAAGAACAAATTATGGGTAAAAATGCAGATCATCATGCTAAGTGAAATATGATGGACTCAGAAAACAAATATCGCATGTTTTGCTTGGCTGTGGAATGCGTGTTAGGACAGGAAATGCTATGACAGGAAAATAGAAAGGTAATTAGAAAATAAAAGGGAAAGAAGAGGGTAGAAGGAGGAGATTAGCAGTAATCAGGGTTGAATGGAATCAAAGTAAGTTACGTACATGACATATAAAAATGTCACAATGAAAAACAACCATTTATAAAATTAATACTCCACCACTGAAATGAGGATTAGGGTGTCAGCATGTGAGTTTTGATAGAACGCAAACATTTGATCCATAAAACACATTTTTCTGAGTGATGTCGTAAGTGGTATCTTTGTTCACAAATAGTCTAGGCATGATGTGTAATTCCCACCATGTATATAATCAAGTCCATAATGCTATTCCGTTGTCTCCTTGAGATTTTTATGCAGGCTCACAGTAGCTAATGTAAGCACCCTCAGTAGCCAATGATTTGTTGCTATTTCACACTAATAGATAATATTTATTCAGCTGGACAAGAAGAAACATTTTTCTCAAAATATAATTTGTCCTGAAATAGATTCACTTATTAATTCAGATTCATGTGCCACAGCTTTGAAATAATTTAGCAAAATCATTTCCTTCTCTCTCTTTAGTTTTTGTTTCTCTTTTATTTTCTTGTGATGCTTAATAAAAAAGACATCTTGGGAGGCATATTAAAGTGTGCAAAATTTAGATAATAAAACAAATTATGGGGCACAGCATTATACCATACATTATTCATTTTCAGAATTTCAATAGACTTGCGGCTATGCCTGGACATGTGAATCACAACAGCACTCAGCAGATATAGGTGTGCTAACAAGGAAGTCTTTCTCTCCTTTCCACTTGAGAACGCTATTTTGGCAGGAGCAGAGCTAATTAAGCCTCACAAGCTATGTTCCTGCAGTAGAAACTTGAGACACCATAGTCCAGTTTTCCCTAAGGATAGTCCTACCCCATCCCCCAAGCTCTTACTGAATCCCTAACAGGCTGCTTTCTGTGCACATTCTTTTAGTCTGATTAAGACTTCAAAAAGCTAAAGGGCGGCTCTGTTCAGTGACATTACAGGGCTTTAACAGTATTTGAGTGCTGTTCTATAATAGTTTCAATGGATGCCTCAAGGAAAGAAGATGTTATTTTAAAGATGCTTTTGTGGTATGTTTGAAGGGATCCTCAGTAAATTCTCAGGAGAGTCACAAAGTTTTTGTCAAAGCTGAATGATTAGCAGTGTCATGATTTACTCTGAATGATGCAGTAGTAAACATGGACATGCAAGTGTCCTATGTAAGACCTACAGTCTAGCCCAGATATTCATCAATAGCTAAATGGATAAAGAAAATATGATACACATACAGAGTGGGAAAAATGAGATCATAACTGTTGTAGGAAAATGAATGGAACTGGAAATCATGTTAAGTATAATAAACCAAACTGAAAAAGACAAAGATCACATGCTTTCTCTCACATATAGAATGTGTACTTAAATTTGTGTGTGTGGATTTGTGTGTTTGTGTGTGTGTGTGTGTGTATAGTAATTAAAAGGAAACCATGAAAGAGGAAGAAGAGATGCTAAGGAGTGAGGGGAAAAGAACAATGGAAGACATGATATGAAAATAGCAAGGGTACTGTTGTGGGAAAATAAAGGGACCAGAAAGAGGGGAACAGGAAAATGTGATGGGAGGACAGTGTGAGACAGCAATGAGTAAGGACAGAGTGTGCATGAAAACACAAAAAATGAACCCATCACTTGCATGCTAACTTTAAAAGTTAATAAAAACTAAAATTATGAAAAAAGAAATACCATCAGCATGGATTAGGAAAACAAATTATAACAATTGCTGACAGGGATCTGGGGAAAGGGCAACACTTAGTCACTGCAAACTGGAACAGGAACAATGGAATTTAGAGCAGAGGTGCCTCAAAAAACTAGAAATAGTTCTACCACATGATCCAGCCTTACCATTCTTGGGTATATACCCAAAGTACTCTACATCTGTCTACAGAGGTACCAATTCATCCAGGTTCACTGCCGTTCTATTCACAATAGCTAAGAAATGGAAATAACCTAGATGTCCATAAACTGATGAATGGATAATGAAAGTATGTTACATTTATGCAATGAATTATTGTTAAACTTTAAGAAAAATGAAATTTGCAGGTAAATAGATGGAACCACAAACAATCATCCTGAGTGACGTAACTGAGATCTAGAAAACAAAAACTACACGTTCTCCCTAATAGTGAATGTTTACTGTATATATTTAGACAGGTGTGTTTCAATTGGAAAAGTGATAGAAGCCAGGAAGCTAATAAGGAGTCAGTGAGGGGGGCTAAGGCGAGAAGTTTTCAGGAGGGGAAAAAGAATGCAGTGATATAAAATAGGAAAGGGAAATAATGGGATCAGATGGAAGTTTTAAATGAGTGAGGATTTGGGAGGGCATGGCAGTAGAGCGAGTAAGGGGTGGGATAACTAACACTAGAAGCCTTCTGAAAAAGTCCTATGCAAACCTACTACTTCAAAAGCTTCTTAAAATATATAAAAATACAACATAAAGAATTTAAATGTAGTTACCTATAATAGGGGTCCAACAACCCTGCAAATGCCATAGGCTAGCAAACAAAAATCCCAGTGCCAGGAATAGTTGTTCTCTTTTAGAGTTGTTGATCAGAAAGCTTCCATGAACCCTGAAACAATACTTGCCATTGTTATTGTGTTTGGCTACCTGCCAGAACCTGATGGCAAGACCCTATTGCTGAAGATACTATATGCATACATTGTAGAACAAATAAGGAGAATCAAGCTAGCATTGACCTCAAAACTTCATCTCTACTTATTATTTTTCACAGTACTAGAATGTGTTAGGCATGCTTCTGGAAGAGAATTGTAAACATCAACCTTACCCAGTTCTTAACACTGTGAGCTACAATAATGACTGTCCTAGTAAGATATACCCACTGGTGTAATAGTAACATTAATGTTACAGGAGTAAGTAACAAAACACCTTCTGACTGGATTTAAATTTTGCTTCAGAAGATGAAGCCCATACCCGACACTGTTATCAGGGCCAAGTACCTGTGGCTAGACAGATCATAGACTGTCTATCACATCACATCAAACTGACTCCTAATGACTTGATTTTATACCCATAAATTAGTGCATCTCTCAACTCTCACCAGAGAAGCTTCTTCCTGCCACAGAGAGCAATTTATACAGAAGCCCATGGCTGGTCATTGTGCAAAGAACAAGAGACTGCAGAACACTCAAACCTAAATGGGATTCCTATGTCATACCTTCTTCTCCCCAAGGCTCAGAAATCATTGCGGAAGAGGGTACTGAAAGATTGTAAGAGGTGGAAGTGATGGATGACTATAACAAAACGTTGTTTTCTGGACACAACAGGGCAGTTGCACAAATGAACGCACAATGCTTGTGACAGCATGCACAAGATCTGTACAAGCCCAAGTCACACAAAAACCCAACACACATAAGGGAGGTAAGAAGCCCCAGGCCAAACTGAAGATCTACTGGCAATTGATGGCTCCTGGGAGAGGAAGAGTCAATTTCCTTTAAGGACGTGAAGTCTGGTGTGTAGACTAGATTCCAAGGAATAGGCTCATACCCAAGAGCATTTGGGGAATACAAATTAGACTTGGTAGGCATTTTTTAAAAAGAAAAATAATGGCAGAGGATGTGAAATGAGGAGAGTAGGGAAGGGAGGGTGGATCAAAGAGGAGATGGGGAAGGGTGTCTGTATATGATCAAAATACATTATATGAAGTTCTCAAAGAATTAATTTAAAATAAATGAAATTTACAAGGAACTATGGGAATAAATGAGAAGGAGCTCAAGAGAGGTGGGACCATAGCAGACAGAAACTATCAAGGGAGAAACGGGGACTAAGGGGTCACTTTAAATGGGGAGGGTGGGGAGGAAGAATAAGAGAGAGAAAGAGGAGAGATAAATAGTGCTTAGCTAGTATGAAAAATGAGAGGGAATTGTATTCATCTAAAAACCTGCTGAAAATTTGTACATACCATATCTCTACATGAGTCTGAGAGTACAGCTGAATGTTACATAACAAGAAGCAGTGCCAAGAAAAACCTTCCTTTGAGTTGTTGGCCAGGGTAGTCCAAGAGACTCCCCAAATTACACAGGCCATTGCCACAGTGTTTGATTGCCTCTTAGAACTTGATGTTAAGACCCTATTGCTGAAGACAGGACACACTTTGGGCACAGAATTTAGAGCAAAAGAGCTGGGACTGACCTGGAAGCCACCTCCCCTAAGACTAGTTCTTGTACCTTTGGAGAATACTATGCAAGTTGGTAAGGGAGAACATCAATCAATGGTCCAACCCCAGTTTCAAGACCTAAAAAACACATCAATGACCAGCACAGCAAATAACATTGGTGCAGTAGTGGCACTTTTATCTTGAGGGTAATCAATAGCTACCTAATTAGACTTAAAACCCACTCAATGGGAGGGAACTTGTGTGTGGTACTGTAAACCTAGCCAAATACACATAGCTGGAGAAGTCATAGATCTTAGAGAAAATTCCAAGGTGTCACATCCCTAGACAAATGTAATTTTTACTGTGTGCAAAATATGGATCCTTAAATTTGTAGACAAGGATCCCAGTCACCACCCATCAAAGCTTCTTTTTCAAGAGAAAGATAATTACAAAGTTCCACAACTGGTCACACATAGAAATTCTCTGTGAACTGCTCAAGCCTAAGTGGCACATACAGGATGCAACCTCTACACTTAAGGCTCAAGAGATGAAAAGAACACTAATTCATCTTTCATTCTTGTCAATGAGCTCTTTCATGCAAAAGAGGGCCAGGAATGCAAAAGGTCACAAATGGCCAAAATGCAGGAAAAAAGAGTCTACAGAGAGTGGGTCCTTGGACAGGACTCCTATATTAAAATCCACCCACCCAAGACAGGAACTATTGCAGAAGAGGGGACTGAAAGAGTGTAAGTGCCACAGAGGAGGTGCGTGAGATACAGAAATAGTTGTACAGGCTCCTGAGACCCTTCTCATATGAACCTACAGCAATGATGTCAGCATGCACAAGACCCGTGCAAACTTAAGCAGACAAAAACCCAGCACAGAACTGTGGAAATGAACAGCAGACCCCAATCTTAATCAAAGAATTATTGACAGCTGATTGCTACTGGGTGAGGAAGAGCTGATCTTTTGATAAGGAGGGACTCTAGATAGGCTGACTAGATCCCAGTGGATAAACTTGCACTGAGGGACATCTTGGGACACTAACTTTACATAATAGGCCTTAACACAAATGACAGAATGTATAAACCCCAGTGGGGGCATATGGAAGGATGCCAAAGGGGAAGGGGGTATACTGATGATTTTCTGTATGGAATACATAAAAATTCAATTTAAAAATTTGTAAATGAATTTTTTAAATAAAAAAACATATAGGTAGAATTAGGTAGATAAAACATGAGAAAAGTACAAACAAGAAAACATGGAGGATAACTGCGAAGGTAGAGCCAGGACCAAGTTTAGTCCCACACAAGGAGCTATGACTTGAACCTGAGGTACTTCAGAGTTGCTGAAGACTGATGAAGACTGTGGTCCTTCTGCGTGTCCCATCGTTGAATAGGAATCTTTGTAAAAGCTCCTGAGGGAATCCTACGTGTGTGTACTGTATATGAAGAGAGATCAAGGTTTTAGTTCATAGGGTTTCAGGAATTATACTCAAGGAAACTCCTGCTGTGTTTTACAAAAAAGCTAAATTTGAATTTGATGTGGTTATATCATGTGTCACCTTCTTTTCTGTGACCTACACTCTTCCAAATTTCCATCTCTTGGTTGTTCTGGATAAAGTTGAATGAGAGAGTCTCTTGCATGAGATCTGGGGGCTAGATGTGGTACAGCTGCTATACCATTACTCTCGTGCATATTGTCACTGATTTGCTGACTCCCATCTTTGTGTGAGGCAAGGTTAGCTCACGACCCCTCCACTTTCCCTTGACTCCTTTAGTTTCTCTAAGTCTCGGGTCAAACAGGTATGTGAAATTCTGCATTCAACCAAATTCTGGAAAATATGGACATGGATATAATCTTGTCCTTGTGGGTTCCCTTGTGTACTTTTGGTACCGCTTAATCTACATTCGTCTCTTACTGTCTGTCTCCTCTCTAGACTTGAAGTCTCAGACACCAGATTTGCTCTACTTAACCAATATGCATAAACTTAGATGGCCAAATTTCTGGACAAAGGCACATTGCAGACAGATTATATAGATGGACAGGTATATGAT
>NW_008342276.1:6134627-6144869 GCF_000622305.1 Nannospalax galili | reverse complement strand
TAGATAGATAGATAGATAGATGATAGATAGATAGATAGATGATAGATGATAGAAATAGATGATAGAGATAGATGATTAGATAGATGATAGATAGATGATAGATGATAGAGATAGATAGATGATTGATACATAGATAGATGATAGATAGATGATAGAGATGGATGATAGATAGATGATAGAGATAGATGATAGATAACAGAGATAGATGCTAGATAGATGAGAGAGATAGATAGATGCTAGATAGATGATAGAGATAGATGTTAGACAGATGATAGAGATAGATGATAGATAGATAGAGAGTAGATAGATAGATAGATTATAGCTAGATGATACATAGATGAGAGACAGATGATAGAGATAGATGATTGATAGGTAGATAAATAGGATAGATTATAGAGAGATGATAAATGATAGGTAAATAGATGATAGATAGATATAGATATAGATAGACTGATAGATGATACATAGCTAGATGACAGACAAGCATACATACTACTTTAGTATACAAACATATATACCTTAATTATGCTTCTCTGATGTTCTCTGATATTTCTGTGATGACTTTAGATAAAACTACACTTATATGAAAACCACAAATTAGTAAGTCCAAAGAAACTGATAAAAGAGAAAAGACTGATATTCCGTTCACCTTTAAATAAGAACATCAGTAGTTTTCTGGTAAAAGATTATGAAAATCTCGACTGACATGAATCTATTACCTGGCCGTCTTTACTATTTATTCAGAAGTATTTTATCTGGCCTAATTCCATTTCTTTCTTCATCACAAAACAGGATTATTATGATTGCCTTGTTTAGATAAGTTCTTAATTATGAGCCACAGAACCACCTCCAATGCAGAATTTCTCAGGCTCAGCAAAATTAATATTTTTTATATTATTTGAAAATTTCATACATGTATAAAATGCATTTTGGTCATATCTTCCGCCCTATGCTCTCCTTCCCAATCTCCCACGATCTCCCCAACACATATTCTTTTTTTTTTTTTTAATAAGCAGTCAAGTCCAATAATGCTGCCCATATGTGGGTGAGTGTGGGCTTCATCAACCGGGCACAGACAACCTACCAATGGCCACACTCCAAAAGAAAAATAACTCTCCTTCCCTTGGCAGCCATCAACTGCCAATAAATATTTCCTCAGCTAGGAGTGGGGTGTCAGGTCAGGAGTCCCTCTCTCCTCCAGGCTGGAATTGTTAACTGGCTTGATCTTGCTTTGCTCTTATGCAGGTAACCAAAGATGCTGTGAATTCATGTAACAACTATGTCAGGTCCACAAGCCACAACACTCCTCCCTGTCCTCCAGCTCTTACATCCTTCCCTGGGCCTTGCAGGAGAGCAGTTGATAGAGATATTCCATCTACTCATAAGAACTCACAGTCACTTATTTTTAGCACGTTGAATAGTATAGTCTCTGCATTAACCACTACCCTCTGCAATAAGAAACTTCTCTGACCAAGGTTGAGAGAAGCACAAATCTGTCAACCTGGTAACTAACCAAAATTGAGATTTTTTATTTTTGATATTTTTATTGAGTTTTTGGCATTTAACATAATACATCTTAATAAAATTCAGACTCCCCCTCCCCCATTCCTATCCCCCAACCAAATTTCAGGTATTCTTTCCTATATGTTAAATCCTAACTGGTTAAGCTTTTCTATCTAGGTGTCCCTCAGAGCAAGTTCATCCACTGGACTCTAGTCAGCCTATCTAGTTTTTGAGGCAGGTAATTCTTTGAGATGGGGTCTAGCCTGAGCCCTGCCGAGTGTTCAGAGTGTTGAGCAGTATTCCAGGTCTCTACTCACCCTATGCCAGTGCCTTCTTCTAACGGATACAAACAAAAACATCTTCAGGTATTACTAATCTCTGCTAAAGGGAAAAATCACCTACAGTGTTCTAGTGGAGTATGTATAAGATAATTAATTAACATATTTTAAAAATGTTAAACAATCAGGATTGAGTTTATTATACCCACCTTTTTAGTTGCACAAATAAGGGGAAAAGATCATGTAGCATTTTCCTGAATCTCATAAGTGAAAGATTTCCCAGGTTTAGGACAATGCCTGCTAGATGTACCAGGTCAATAGATTTGAGAATTTTCTCTCAACACAAGTTAAAGTGAAGTGCATGGCAGGTGTTGGCTATGATTACCAAGTATTGACTTCCCTAACAGGATGCTGTGTTGGGTTCAAAGAAATCAGAAATTCTGAGCTTGATAAGATTATTATCTACTCAACTTACTAGTCAAGATTTGACTTTCCCATGAGACTAAGTCCCTCAGCATTACTCTGTGTCCAGAGAAAGCAAACTTGGTCTATTGGCTTTGGAAGACCTCCTAACTATTATTAAAAAGAACATCTTAGTCAGAGATACGCAGTGGGAATGTTTCCATCTCTTGTTTGGAAAGTTATTTAAAGAAAGGAGCAAGCAAGCAAGGGTGAATGGGAGTGTGATGGATGGCAGAGGCTCCTCTCTAGGCAGCAGTGGTTCTGGAAAAGCAACTGTGATACACGTAGTACTTGTTACTGATAATGGGAGTTGGGTCTGACATTCAAAGAACATGTCCTTGGTGTTATGCTTCTCTCTGTGGACAAATTGTCATTGAAGGAGTCTTTGCCATAAATAACCCCTGCCATTCAGGAGAACATTTAGCCCATTGCTGCAGAGGTAAGACAAGAAGTCAATGAAGTTTCCAGAAGCAGCTCACTATGGAAACTCTCTTCTGGGAGATTAACAGAGGCACCTTGGCACTATAACACAATAAAGGAGAAAATAAGTAAAAGGGGAGCATTGATCATCTGGAGTTTGTGAAGGCTACAAAGTATACATAATAAGGGATACATAATCAGGGTGAGTCTGGAGAATTACCTGGGATTTGTGGTCAGCCTGCGCTACATAGTGCCAGGACAGCCAGGGCTATATAGCAGTATCTTGTCTCAAACAAAACAACATATATACAAAGTAAAAAGGCAGTTGCTGAGGAAGAGCTAGGGGAACTGAGATCTTTGGGGAGAAAGCCATTTTCAAAAGACTGCTTCTTCTTCCCAGGTCTGTTTCTTACTCTGTGGGCTTTTTGCAACAGTTACATTTACAAACCCTCAGCAACCATGGGAAGAATTGTTGAAAACACTCAAAATTTTAGCCCACCCAAGGGAAGGTATCCCAGGCAATTCCATGAGGGAGAAGTGAAAGGAGTTAGAAAAGGGAGGACAGCAAGCTCTTAAAAAGGGCTGGACCCCCTGCTTGGGATTCCCAGCTCTCTCTCTCTCTCTCTCTTTCTCTCTCTCTCATTAACTTTACCTATCCTGTCTTTCTGTAAATCCCTTAGGTCTGATGTTCCCTCTCTCCTTCTTCTGCCCCAGGGCTTTCCCATATGAGGATGTCTTACTCTTGCTCCCCACTGCACTTGCCGACTCCCCCTCCCAGCCTCCATGTCCAGGCTGCTTTGTTCTCAGCTGCTGCTTCTATGGTTGCCCTTGACTATCTCTCTCCCTGTCTCTCAAGCTTATTCTTTTGACTAGCTTCCCCTTGTACAACAATCTCCTGTTCTCACTGCCCACCAAGCCATGCTTGCTTGAGTCTCTCTCCCTTCCCCTATGCAATGCCTCCTGTTTGCTCCTTTTCCTTTTCTTGGGCATGGGTCTTCTGAATTTCCCAGACAACCAATTTTTTATTCAACTACGGAAAGAACTCCAATACCACCTGTGTCCCAAGTTTCCTCCAAGTGGTGGGGCCTGCTGTGGAGAACTGACTGCAGAGAGCCACGGAGGGAGGGGCTTCTGAGTGCCATCTTGGGATGGAAGCTACGAACAGAGCACAGCGGCAGGCGTGGAGAGAAAGATGGCACAAGCCTGAGTGGATGCAAGAGGGAGCATTTACCAACTGCGGGCCCAAAACGCATGGGTGAAAATTAATGGAGACTGTGGGTAGGCTCAGAAGTGATCTGGAACGGTGGCAGAGGCTCACAGAACTGGGTGCCAGGTGTTCGGTTCTTTGTTATTTCCTCCATTTACCCCCTCCCTACCCAAGATATAAAACGAAAATTTCACATAAAGATATGTTATATGGTTTGATACTGCAAGAGACCCCAAGAGAACTTGGGCGACACCACCCCTCACCCCAAGTCCTGCAACAGTTACTATTCCTGTTCTGATTTCCTTGATCACATGGTGTGAATTTGAAATTTCCCCCATAGGCTCATGTGTTGAACACATGGTTCCCTGCTATGGTGCTATTTTGGAAGGCTATGATAGCCATAGAATGTGGGGCCTAACTGGAGGAAGTAAGTCATTGGAGATGGGCCTCTGAAGGTTATACCCTGTCCACAGTTGGCACCTTCCTCTCTCGTTCATGTCCACCATGGGGTGAACAGTTTCTTCTCTCGCTGCATGCTCTTGCTGCCAAGATGCACTGCCTCACCACAGACGTTGAATTAGCAGAGCCAAAGACCATGCACCGGCATACCTAAAACTGAGCAAAATGAACCTTTCTTCTTTTAAGCTGTTTTTCTTAAGCATTTTGGTCTCACCTCCACATTTTAACTAATATCACATCTTTTCCTGTAAATTCTACCTGCAATGCCCTTTATAACCTGTTATGTCAGAACTACACATCATACTTGGAAATGCAGAGATGGGAGAGAAGGGAATAGAAGGAGAGAAGATTTGGAAACTTGAGAACCTGGAGAGTGATGAAGACCAAACACCTTATTTTATAGAAAAGGGCACAGGGTCAGACCCAGAAGGCATCTCAAGGACAAAAGTATTTAAATGTGAAGCTGAGGCTCCTCCCACTTCTCTTAGCTTTCTTGTCTGGAGTCTCACAAATATACCATAAGTTAAAGAGTGTACAGGCTGATATTTGATACCAAATTACAATAGCATTTCCATGTGCTTCTTAATTCTCTATGTCTGTGTCTAGCATTTTGCTGGTAGTTTGGATCCAGAATGTGCATATTGATAAGTGTTCTTAAATTATAAATTTATAATCCTGGACCCCATTTGAATATGGCCATCATTGATATTATTTTCACTGAATATTTTTTAAATGCATAATGAAGCTAAACAGGCCTCCTCAAAAGTATCTGGGGGCTGAGATACAGCACAATTAGTAAAAACACTTGCCTATCAGGCATAAATCCCTGGCTTCGATCCCAGCACCTCACAAGCTGAATGGGGTGAACACAACCTGTAATCTCCCAAGAGATAGAAGAAGTAGGGTCAGAAGACATTCAAGGTCATCATTAGTTCTATGGTCATTTCAAAGCCATCCTGGGGTAGGAACTGTCTCAAAAAATTAAATATAGTTTTCCCTTTCTTTTTATTATCGATACTAATTAGCATAGTAGGATTCCTTGATTACATATATTGGAAAAAGAATTCAATTTTCAAAAAGGAGTCCATTGAGTGATGTAAATACTGAAAGGCTCAGAGATACAAAGAGCATCATCAGTGCTCTCTTGGGCCATCATCTACTCATACCTAATTATTTTTAATTCTCGTTCTAGATTGGCCTTATTCCCTCTTCCAGAAAACTAGCTACATTTTTGATTTTTTAAAAAAATAATATTTTTGTGGGTTCTTTGAAAATGTGATATTTTGATCTAAGACCCACTCCCCCATCTTCTCTCAGATCTACCCCCACCATTCTACTCCCCTCACTTCTTGTCCTGTATTTTTTTCCCAAGGCCTATAGAGTCTAATTCACATTCTCCCAAATGTTCTTGAGTGTGGGTCCATCTGCTGGAGCCTGATCAGCCTAACAGTCTTCATTCACACCCTTAAAGAAAACTAACTCTCCCTCTTCCACTATCAATTGTCAGCAGTTCCTCAGCTGTGTGTGATTGTTTGAATGAGAATGTCCCCCATAGGTTCCAAGTATTTGAACAGTTTGTCCCCATTTGACGGCACTGTTTTGGGAGGTCTTAGAAGGTGTGATGATGCTGGAGGAAGCACATCACTGGGGGCAGGCTTAGAGAGTTCTTAAGCCTTACCAGATCTCCAGCCAAGTTCTGTTTCTTATGCCTACATGAAGATGTGAGTGCTTAGGTTTTGCTCCTGCCTCCATGCTTCCCTGCCATGATGGACTCTTGCCCCTTTGGAAACATAAGCTCAAATAAACTCTTCCCTTTATAGGTTCCCTTGATCATGGAGTTTCTATCACAGCAATAAAAAAGTAACTAATACACTAGGGTTAAGGCTTCTTGACCATCTCCCACATTCATGTTGTGATTTTTGTAGTATGAGCTTGAACAAGTCTTCTGCACACTGTAACAAGTGCAATAGATTCATATGTGCAACAATCCTATTGTGTTTGGACAACACTGTTTCCTTGTGTCCATCTACCACCTCTGGCTCTTAAAATCTTACTGCCCTGTCTTCTGCAATGATGTCTGAGTCTTGGGAGAAGAAATGATATAGGTGTCTCATTTAGGACAGAGCACTCCACAGTCTCTTATTCTCTGCATGTTGACAAGTTGTGGATCTCTGTGAAACACAAATGGCTGAGAAATGTCTTTTTAAATGTTCAACATCTTTAGCCATCAGAGAAATGCAAGTTAAAACTACTTTGAGATTTTATCTTATCCCAGTCAGAATGGCTAACAACAACAACAACAAAAATAATGACAATTTTGGTGAAGATGTGGGGAAAGGGGAACTCTTTATTACTACTGGTGGGAGTACAAACAGGTGCAGCCACTATGGAAATCAGTATGAAGGTTCCTCAAAAAGCTAGAAATAGATCTACCACATGATGTAGCCATGCCACTCTTGAGCATAAATATAAAGGACTCTACATCTTACTTCAGAGATATCTGTTCATCCATGTTCAGTGCTGCTCTGCTCACGAACTAGTTATTGCTACATGTTAGAAAGAACTGAAAGTGTTCACCCTATAAGTTTTCATTCTTTTCTTTTTTTTTCTGCTGGAGATTGAACCTATACACACTTTCATTGAACTATGCTTTCATCTGGTAGTCCTGTAAGTTTGAACTTGAGATCCTAAGAAAAGAAAGATTTTCCTAAAGGTGAAGTAGAAAAATCCCAGTGTAGACTAGCCTTGCACAGTCACCGTATTTCCATGGGTGGATTTGGGTGAGGGTACAAGTAAAAACAGACATTGTGTTTAGCGACCCTTTAAAAACCTCGATGTGTAAAGAAATATTCCCTCCAGAATATTCCCTCAAGGAAGGAGGATATAAATTGTGCCAAGCTAAAGAGAATATTGGCTACCTCCATTCATTCTGCTTGCTAGTTAGAAAAGAATATTAAATGTGTAAAATAAGTTATGCATTTTAATGCATAACTAAAATTTGGGTCATATTCAAAACTTTAGAAACCTGATACATTAAATATAAGCCTACAATCAACCAAAGAGTCAACCTGCACATTCGGAACCTTGCTCTTCCTCTATTTTAAATTAAAATATCAGAACAGTAGATAGTATAAGATACGATCGCTCTGCTCCATAGCTCCAGTTATTCAGAGATATGCAATGGAAACTATCAGATTTGAAGTTATTTTGTTCATATCTATATAAATTTAATCTTGAAGTATGTCTTCCACCACCAAGAAAACATAAAGCTAAACACCAAGTGAGATGGCTCAGTGGGTGAAGGTGATTGACAAATTTGTGTCCTAAGTTCAATGCCCAGAACCTATTTAATATAAATTGTCCTCTTAGTTCCACATGTGCACCATGGCAGGCACATCCTTGACTCTGTCATTACACACACATGATACCAAATGAATGAATGAATGAATGAATGAATGAATACACTGGCCTTGGAAAACCTCTGTGAACACTGACTAACACACCTCTCTCATTTTGCAGTTTACCAAAATGAAGCCCAGGGAAGAGAATCACTGAGGAGAAGTAAAGTTGAACAGCAGTCCTTGAACAAATACTGTGTGAAAATGCCTTTTTTTCAGGCAGTGTGATTATTATTTTCATCGTATACCATTGTCCAGATTTTGTATGTTCCTCATGTTGAAATATTTTGAAATGAAATGACACAGACTTTTGTCAAGTAAAAAGAGAATCTGTCAACTTGACAAGTTTTCCACTCTAAAAAAATTATATGACAACTCAATAAATATTCTCCTTTCATCATATTTTCTAATGCATAGTTCTGTAATACCCGGTGAAAATATGGTGGCTCTTCTCAACACCAAGTTTTAAACCATGTGTAGATAATTATGAAAACAATTACTGCATGAAATCAAAGAGATATGGATCATGAGGGACACCTTTCAAACTTGGCTTCAAACATTGTTTTCTTTTAATGTCCATTTCCCACTGTGTCTTTATGCAATTATTCACAGCATGATTCCATGTGCAAAAGAATTCCCTAAATACTATGAATAACTGCAATAAAGTCCTAATCAATTTGTTTGTTTTTAAATTGTTTCAAACACTTCCTGTGTACTGGAAGTCATCTTAATTTTTCTTATTTTTTGTAAAATTTAAGTTCTGTATTTTTGCTCAAGATAAAGTATCAAGAGCCTTTAAAATACAATCAGCAATACAAATTAAAATATGATATTATATTTTTCCCATAAGATTGGTAAAGATAAAGAAGGAATGTACCTAGGCTGTCAAGAGAGCGAGGGAAAGGGCCATCTCATTTACCTCTAAGGTCAATTCAGAGTGCTCACAGTAACATTTTCTCACATCAACCTACAATATAGATTTAAGTATGACTAAAAAAATGTGTGCCCTTTAATCTAATAATTCCAGTTCTAACAATTTGCTTTAAAGAAATGTATGTAAAAGTGGTAAAAATGTTACCTATTATGTGTCATGAGGAAAAAAGGGTATCATTAAATATCAAATAAAAATCCATATTTAAGTGAATTAATGATAGCACATATGGCTGAATATTTTTCTGCCTAAATGATCAAAAATTAAAGACTAGCAAATACACTGTATTTTTTTTTTTGGTGTATCAGTATGATGAAATATAATTCACAGTTTTTCAGCAAGAAGAAAAATGTTACTATAGTATAATCCAATTCATTTTCTAAATTTTTATTTCTTTATTTTTTATTGAATTTTTGTGTATTTCATACATGAAATCATCTTTATAGGGCCCCCTTCCTCCTCCTTTGGCACCCTCCCATAGCCCCCCTCCCCACTGGAGTTCATACATTCTGTCATTTGTATTAAAGCCTATTATGTAAAGTTAGTGTCACAAGATGTCCCTCGGTGCAAGTTCATCCATTGGGGTTTAGTCAGACTATCTAGAGTCTCTCCCTTCAAGATCAGCTCTTCCTCACCAAGCAGTAATCAGTTACCAATAATTCTTCAACTAAGACTGGGGCTTGCTGTTCATTTCCAGAGTTCTTTGTTGGGTTTTTTGACTGTCTAAATTTGCATGGGTCTTCTGAATGAGAACACCATTGCTGTAGGTTTGTATGAGAAGGGTCCCAGGCACCTATAGGACTATTTCTGTATAGTCATGCACCTCCTACCTGGCTCTTAAAATTTTTCCATCTCCCTCTTTCACAATGGTCTTTGAGCGCCGGATGGGTGGACCTCGATATAAGTGTCCCGTCCAAGAACCCACCCTCTGCAGAATCTTATTTTCTATGTTTTGACCATGTGGGGCGTTTTTATGGTCCTGGCCCTCTGTTGCATGAGGGAGCTTCAATGATGAGAGTTCAAAGATGCATTAGTGTCTCTTCATCCCTTGTTCTGTGTTCCGTGAGTCTTAGGTATAGAAGTTGCATCCTAGATGTGCCATTTAGGCTTCGGCAATTCACAAATAATCTGTGTGTGACTAGTGGTGTAACTGTAATAATCTCTGTTGAAAAAGAAACTACTTTGATGAGTGATGACTAGGATGCTTGTCTGTAAATTTAAGGATCCACATTTTGCATAGTAAGAAATTACATTTGTCTACGGATGTGAAAGCCTTGGGGTTTTCTCTAAGATCTATGACCTCTCCAGCTATGTGTATTTAGCTAGGTTTACAGTGCCAGATATGAGCTTCCTCCCACTGAATGTACTTAAATTCCAACTAGATAGCTATTCATTACTCCCAAGATAAAAAGTGCCAATACTATACCAATGACTCATGCAGGGATATTGTATATGTAATTTTTCAGTAGGTTTTTGGACTAATACAATTCTCTCTGTTTTTTTTTTATACTAGGTAGGCACATTTTACCTCTCCTCTTTCTCTCCCTTGCTTATCATTCCTCTTTGCCCTCCTCATTTAAAGTT
>NW_008342276.1:6132022-6134481 GCF_000622305.1 Nannospalax galili | reverse complement strand
TTCTTTCTTTTCTTCTTTTCACCTTCCTTCGAGCACCACGCTGAGCACCAGTTGCCAGGGGTTCGAACCAGCGACCCCCAGGGAGTGATGATTGGGGATGAGTAAGCACGCCATTCACCAGCCCATGCCACCCCCAGTACCAGGGACACTCAGACGCAACAGGGAGTCTAGTCAAGCAGGCACTCATTTATTACAGGTGTTACAAAGCTTATAAAGGCACCTGGAACTGCCCTCTCCTCCCTTGAGGGTGTATCTTAAGGATGGTCATGCACTGATCATGCACTCCTCAGCAGTGCGGAAGTATTCTTCAGACTTTCAAAGCAAGCCAGGCCACGCCCCCAGTAACTTCCTTTCCGACTTATGCAAGGTGGGGCCTTTAGGTCCCCACAGGGCACAACTGTCAACAGCCCAATTGTGACTCTGTCTAGCAATCAGGCTCAGCCAAAGTCATGATGATGGTAGGTACTTCATGCAGAAGGAACTGCTGTGTAGGATCATCTTATTAAAAGGACCTGGAATTTAAAAGGATTTGGTGCCAGGAGCCACATATGAGGGAGAACATATGTTTGTTTATTTGTTTGTTTTTCCTGAGTCTGTTACTTCACTTAGTATAACAGTTTCTAGCTCCATCCATTTACCTGCAAATTGCATTCTTTCATCTTTCTTTATAGCTGAATAGAACTCCATTGTGTAAATATAGCACATTTTTGTTAACAACTCATCAGTTGAGGCACACTTAGTTGTTTCCATCTCTTAGCTATTGTGTAAAGAGCATCAACAAACATGGTTGTACAAGTGGCTCTACAATAGGATGAGTCCCTTGGGTATATGCCAAGGAGTGGTATAACCAAGTCATATGGTAGGTCCAGCCCTGAGCACAAAAAGCAATGCTGGTGAGATTGCTATACCAGATCTCAAAGTATACTATAGAACCATAGTTATAAAAACAGCATGGTACTGGCACAAAAACAGACACATAGCTCAATGGAACATGATTGAAGATCCAAACCTGAGTACACACAATTTCAACAGCATCTTCAACAAATGGTGCTGGCAAAACTGGATCTCCACCTGTAGAAGAATGAAACTAGATCCTTATCTTTCGCCTTGCACAAAAGTCAGCTCCAAATGGATCAAAGACCTCAATGTGAAACTGGAAACTCTGAAACTATTAGAAGAAAACATTGGTAGTAACTTACACAATATAGATGTAGGAAAGGATTTTCTAAATCAGACAGAATTTGCTCGGGAATTGGGTCAGCAATCAATAAGTTGGATCTCATTAAACTAAAAAGCTTCTGTACAGAAAAAAAAAAAACCAATGAGTACCGTGGAAAATCATAGAGAGGAAGAGAAACTTTGCCACCAATACATCTGATAGAGGATTAATACAGACTATAAAAAATTGTAAATTCACACTACATAAAAAAATCTAAAAATAAAGGAAACCAATGACACAATTAAAAGATGTGCCAAAGATCTGAACAGAGAGTTCTCAAAAGAAGTAAAGATGGCTAAGAAACATCTCAAAAAGTGTTCGACATTGTTAGTAATTAGGGAAATACAAATTTAAACCACCCTAAAGTATCACCTTACCCCAATCAGACTGGCTAGGATCAAGAGAACAAATGATACCAAATGCTGGTGAGGATGTGGAGAAAGGGGAACACTCATTCACTGCTGGTGGGATTGCAAACTTGTGTAACCTCTATGGAAAACAGTGTGGAAAGCTCTAAAAAACTAAAAATGAACCTACCATATGACCTGTTTATACCACTCCCTTTGGTTTTTTACACTAGCTAGCCACTGTTTATGTCTCCTTTCTTTCTCTGTCTTCTCTTCTCCCCCTGCCTTTCCCATTTAAAGTGTCCCTATTTTCCCCATTTTTCCCTGGATAATTTCTGTCTGCTATAGCCCCACCTCTTTTGAGCTCCTTCCCATTTATTCCCACAGCTCTTGGTATGGCCCTCCTTCTCCCCCTTCCCTTTAACTACCCCCTTTTTTCACATTTCTCCTTTAGTAATGCCTGTCTCCTACTATTCTCTCTCAGGTGCCTTCTTTCCCTTTGTCTCCCTGGTTTCCTTCCATTTTCCTGATGCAGGAATCATTCTGCAGGAAGAATATTCCACCCAAGCACCAAAGAATACACTTTCTATTCTGCATCCCATGGAACTTATTCAAAAATTGACTACATCCTGGGGCACAAAACAAACCTCAACAAATACAAAATCATTGAAATAATTACATTCATTCTATCAGATCACAATGAAGTAAAGCTTAAAATCAACATCAGAAAGCCCTAGTAACTACAGGAACTCATGGAGATTAAACAACACACTCCTGAATGATGAGTGGGTCAAAGGAGAAAATAAGAAAGAAATAAAAGTATTCCTGGAATTAAACAAAAAGGACAACAAACACAACAAACCTCTGGAACACTTTAAAAGCAGTACTAAGTA
>NW_008342276.1:6131162-6131725 GCF_000622305.1 Nannospalax galili | reverse complement strand
ATATATAAAATCACGGGATCCACCAAACTTAAACCAAGAAGAGATAAAGAGTTTAAACAGACCCATAACATATAAGGAAATAGAAACAGTAGTACAAAACCTCCTGACTAAAATAAACCCAGGCCCAGATGGCTTTATGGCAGAATTCTACCAGATATTTAAAGAAGACTTCCAACCAATACTATTTAAATTATTCAAAATGATAGAAACAAAAGAAGAACTGCCAAATTCCTTCTATGAAGTCAGCATCACTCTAATACCAAAACCAGGTAAAGACATAGCCAAAAAAGAAAACTATAGACCCATATCCTTAATGAACATAGGTGCAAAAATTCTCAACAAAATACTTGCAAACCCCATACAGATGTACATTAAAAAGATCATTCACCATGATTAAGTAGGTTTTATTCCAGAGATGCAGTTAATAAAATTCATCAATCATATAAATGGACACAAAGACACAAACCACATCATCTTGATACAAAAAAAGGCTTTTGGCAAAATTCCATGCAGTCATGATAAAAGTCTAAAGGGAATTATACTGGAAGGAACATACCTCAACG
>NW_008342276.1:6109795-6131119 GCF_000622305.1 Nannospalax galili | reverse complement strand
GGGGGGGGGGGGGTAACAAACAAACTGGAAGCATTAACATTAAAATCAGGAACCAGACAGGGCTGTCTACTACCTCCACTCCTTTTCAATAGAGTGCTTGAAACTCTTGCTGGAGTTAAGACAAGAGAAGGAAATTAAAAGAGTACTAATTGGAAAAGAAGAGGTCAAATTACCACTTTTTGCAGATGACACTATTCCTATGAGATCCCAGTAATTCCACCAGAAAACTCCTAGAACTTACCAACATTTCAGTAAAGTGGCAAGTTACAAAATTAATCGACAAAAATCAGTAGCCTTTCTATATACCAATAACAAGCAATCAGAGAAAGTACAGTTTAATTCACACACACATGCATATTGGAAAATACAAATACATTATAAACTACACAGATAAAAAATATTAATAGAAGATAGCTCTTCCCAGAGATAATATAACCTCTACATGAAAATGTTGCAATCAGATATTGCTGTCTGGGTTTAATTTGTACATGTGTGCCTGTGTGGTGTACAAATATGTGCATGTGGTACAGATGTGTTGTATATGTGTGTGTGTGTAATGTTATGTATATATGGGTGTGTGTAGTATGTGTGTTGTGTGTGTGGTGAGTGTGCATATGCTGTGTGTACGTATGTGTGTAAAGTCTTCTGTTGACCTAGAAATTAGTAGACCTCCAAAGAATAGCCATAATTTTCTTGCTTTTATAGTCTTTGCCATGTGTAATACCATTCTGCAGTGTTCTACATCTAACATGACTTGTCTCCAAATACCAGGATAGATAAATGTCTTGGAAAGAATAAACCAAGGAAATTCTGATCACCCTCTAAAATGTAAGCCAGTATCTTAAGTTGATGTCAGCTCAAAAATGGGAATGAGATGAGAAAGGTCCCTTACACGTGAGTGATCTTAAAGTCCACCTTTACCAAAGTGCAGAGTACAGATAACTGCTTTTTTCAGAAATTGTTCTTAGTATATTTTAAAAGCATGAATCAGACCCAGGAAAGGCTTTGGTTCATTATTTTAAAATCACCATGAGGAGGAACCCATAGTCATTTGTCAAGGCCTAATGGATCTTGCTCCCTCAAAGAAATATAATTTTGGACTCTTCTTCCTGTTCCCTGTTGGGTTTCCATGGGAACAAATGTCAGGTGGGGGTGAAGCCTGTTCATCTCAGGTTAGGGAGCTATAGGAACAGGTAAAAAACAGAATCTGTCCTCTTTGGGAGCTGATTGGGTCTAACTACAGGACTATATCGGGTCATAACAGAGGAGTAGAAGGGCCTCAGGTGATATGAGATTTTTAAGGCCACAGCAGCAAAAGCTTCACAAAAGTACAACATAATTTTCAGTTCTTTCAAATTGCGGCCTGACAAGCTGTTCTTTCACTGTATTTTGATATGAGGAATTTTGATGATAGAATTCAAAGCTCATTTCATGAGTAAGCATGTGGTAATGAGATTCTAGTGTGATTAGGATTTGACTCAAACTTTTCACTCGCTTGTATATGTAAACATTTGTTATAAGACTTGGTTTGCTCTGAAATTTCTTTCCCTCTAATGCCCAACATTTCTAATCTAATCTAATCTAATCAAATCTAATCTAATCATTTCAAACCTCTCCAAGGACTTAAGCACTTGAGGCTTAGAGGGAGGATAGATGTCCATTCTGGAATAGACATTTGGCATGTCAAGTTACACCCTTTAAAACAAGTTTTCTAGAAGATCAGGTTATTGCATATTTTGAGGTTTAATTCATTACTTGTGATGTAACAGTTCAGTGGTACATTCGGTTTGACTTTTATTTCTGTCCAATCAATCTATAGGGTGAGGTATTAGAGGCCTTTCTTCAATTTGAGTAGTCTGAAAAGAATCATCTACATTTTCTTTGAACAAAAAGGAAAAGCAAACTTTTTTTGAGGTTTGAAACACTAAGAGTAGGGAATTAGAGACTCTAAGGTTATTCTTCAAATCTTAAGGTGGAGTTTCAGCCTAAGTGTAGATGTTATATTCACATACTAAATTCCAGAGAAATATTTTAATATGATTAGATATGTTGGACATCAGAGGAAAAGAAATTTCAGGGCAAACCAAGTCTTATAACAAATGTTTACATACACAAGTGAGTGAAAAGTTTGACTGAGTCAAATCCTAATCACACTAGAACCTCATTACCACATGCTTACTCATGAAATGAACTTTGAATTCTATCATCAAAATTCCTCATATCAATGCCTCAAAACAAATTGTTAGCAACAACAGGTATCTGTCAGTAATGATAAATATACCAAGGACATAAAATCTTCAAAAATGTGGAAAGCGATCATCAGCTTGCACTTTGAAGAAAACAAAAGTGAATTTAATCCACAGATTCATATGTTGATGATATTTGGAAGTAGATCTTTAGGGAGTTAATCAGAATCAGATGAGGTTAGGAGGATGGTGGCCTTATGATGGCATTAGTGACTTTGTAAGAAGAGGAAAAGATAATCATGATGCCCTCCACCATATTATGCAGCAAGAATGCCTTTGCTAGACACTTAGAAAATGCTGGTACCCTGCTGCTAGACTTCTTAACTTCCAGAGCTATGAGCCAAATAACCCTTCTATAATTTCAAAATTGGTCTCAGATACTTTGTCTTAATAACAAGAAAAGGGTGTTATACAGACTGACACTTGGCATGTCAAGTTACACCCTTAAAGACAGAAAAAAGTGATATGGGAATTTTTTGTCAGCCATTGTAGCTAAGCCTGTCATCCTTTAAATTTTCACACTATTCATTGTCGACCTCCATTTCATTCACTCACTAAAAACTCATTGTATAACTCATTGTATGATGAGTTAAAGCTAAGGGCAAGTGCTTACTGACTGCTGATATCTCTTTCCCTGTTATATAGTTGAATATCTAGTATGTCATTACTTTCCCAACAAGGGGCCATTTTTCTTGACAGAGATTAAAGACCGATTCTTATTCCTTCAGTGTTAACATTTTACCTTTCCAGCCTCAGTCTCACCTTCCCCTTTCATACACAAGTTATTTCCATTGCCAAATAAAATCTGAATGAATGATCTCTTCATGGAATGTGCTTTTGTAAACTTTCCCTTAAAATACACACATTCTGGAGCTAGAGTGATGATTCAGCAGTTAAGAGCACTTGCTGCTCTTCCAGAGGACCTGGGTTTGGTTCCCAGCACCCACATGGGCACTAACAACTATTAGTCCCATTCTAGTGGATCAGTGCCCTCTTCTGGCCTCTGCAGGCAGCCCATACACATGGTACACTTACATACGTGCAGATAAAACACATATACATAAAATAAAAATAAATTGTAATTTTTAAAAAATATACGCATTTCTTAGCATTTCCTTCAAATAATCTCTTATCTGGGGAACCTCTAGAGAGTCTCTGGAACCAGAAGCACTCTTCCATTCCACCATGTTCCTTTAGCACTTAGGTGGAGGTATCCTTTGTGAGGTCTCCTCTGACTCCCGTACTTTGCCCAGCAGTCTAATTTCTAAAGGAAAGCCACATCCAAATGATTATGATCTTAACTGTTAATTTCTTTTCAGATTTATAAACTAATGACTATCTGGTGGCCCTAGAGTGATTTCAGAATGTGTAATACCACTCATTCCTGTACTATTCATCAACTAACAATAACGTAAATTTCTGTGCTTTGACTTGCAGAAAAATAGTATGTTTAGCCAAAAGCTACAGGAACTAAACTCTGAAGGTCAAGATCTGTTGCAGCATTCTGGTCATCAGGAAGAACATAAATAACAAAGAAAGAGGGGCTAGAGAGGTAGCTCAGCCGTTAAGAGCACTGGCTGCTCTTCTAACGGTCCTGGTTTCAGTTACCAGCACCTACATGGCTGCTAACAACTGTCAGTAACTCAAGTACCTGGGGCTCCAGTGCCCTCTTCTGGCCTCCATGAGCTTTTCATGACATGGGTACACTTACAGACATGAAGGTAAAACACTCATACATGTAAAATAAATAAATAATAAAAAAATAAATATTTAAAGAAAGAAAAGAAAAGACATGCACACATTCTGGGTTCTGTAAATCCTATGATCCTGCCCAGTGCAGAGTCCTCCTGCCACTGCCCCTGTAACGTCTTAAATACTCTTTCAAAGCCTTTTTATGTACCTGAATTCCCTGAGGAGAATACCTCCTCTACCCATTTTCTCAGGGTGGGAACCCTTGAATAAATCTGATTTTTCCTGCCAATGCCTGCCTCCTGAGCATTTGCTCTAGAGTGACAAAGAGATAGTCTTTGATCTGATAATTTCCATCATTTGTCTTGGAGTTTATCACATTGTCTTATTTTGGAACCAATCATGTCATATATTCTCAATGTGAAAGTCATCGTTTAATGATTTCTTATCACTAAATCCCCTGTGTTGCACATAGCAGATATTAATACTAGTTCTTAATAAATTTATTAATACTAAGGTTAGAGAGATGGTTCAGCAGTTAAGAACATTAACCACCCTTACAGAGGAATGCATTTCAGTTCCCAGCACCTTTCAAATAGTTTAGAACTACCTATAACTCCACAGCTACCCACATTCACATACATACATATGCACAGGCACACAGACACAGACACGCACACAAAGACACACTTGCACACATAAATAAATAATAATCTTTTTAAAAAGTATTAATATTAACCATGATAACAACTAATAATGGCTCAGCAAACTCCTCCTGGTATTCCAATCGAAAAGGCAGTGAGTATGATTATTTCAGTCCACAGAGTGGGATGTTATAATGACAGGAGATATTTGTGAACTGCTTTCACATCTTCAGCCCCAAACTCACCACTGATATGTCATTTTCAGCAGAAAACATCACTTCCTAATTCCCAGGGAAAAATTAGACAAAAAGTTAGAATTTTTCCAGCTTTTATCATCTTACAATTGCAGAAGACCAGGGTTTGAGTCCCAGCACCCACACGGCAGCTAACAACTGTCAGTAACTCCAGTTTCATGGAATCTGATGCCCTTTTCTGACCCCCATGGACAATGCATGACATGAGTGCATTTACACACAGGCAGCAATATACTCATACATATAAAATGTAAAAATTTTAAAAAAGATTGAATTTAAAATGAAAGAATAATGAAGTATGGGGAAAATTTCAAAGACCATGAGAGAAAGCAGAGAAAGGTAAATCAAATCACAAAATTTAAAGCAGAAAATCAGTAAACGCAGCATGACTGCATTCACAAATCGTTGTGAAATGTATCTGTATATGCATTTTACAAAGAATTTTGAATATTGTTAACAAAATAACTGCTTACTTATATATGCTTATCTCATTTACATATATTTTAAATCTTTTCTGTAGTGAGTATGTGTGTTCTTTGACAAAGGAAAAAATAATGTTAGGGTAGTTATGCTTTACCTTCTGAAGGTGTCAGGTGTTTCCGAAACTTCATTCTCTTGGAACATAATCCAGACATTGATGTCATTTTATAACTTATAAGTCATTTTCTCAGCTTCCAGGGCTCTCAGTTTTCTCCATAATTTTGCTTTTTATTTCTGCTTTAAACAGTCAGAAGCTAAAATGAAAAAGAAACTTAAATATGAACATATTTGCAACCATAACTTGAGAAATAAAATATTACTGAGGGCAATGACCAAGAAAAAAATTATAAACTAAAGCAAACCTTTGTACTTAAGGAGGGTGAACTCAGAGTCAGTAGTAGATAATAACCCCAAGAACTGATTTATGTAATCAAATAAAAAGAATAGATAGTTTGTAACAATTGCTCCTCTATTTTAATCAAAGTACTCAAACAAAACTTTCCCAAAGGCCAATGCTAGCTTGCCTTGATATCTATTATGAAATTAACACTTCTCATTATTCTAGGCAGAGAAATTTTAGGCTGATGCAGGTATTTCTGAAAATTAGAAATGCAAACAAGCTATCATATAGAAATAATATGGGGGAGCTGAAGGTTATAACTAAATGAAACACAGCATGACTGCATTCTGAATAGACTAGGATATAAAATGCCAAGCTTTTGAACTGAAAAAAATTCAAATAAAGCAACAATCACAGCCCAGATACTGTATACAGATATCACCAATGTTATCTCACATAATCCTCATAAACAATCCTTTCTGTTTACTATAGAGAAAATCAGAAGCAAAGAAAGGTTAAATGGTTAGTTCAGCTCCTTCCATTTTCTTTGTTTGCATGGTATGGGAGTTCGGAAAGGGAATCAAATTTAAGATTTTCTTTGAAAAATTAATCTAAGCTTAAGTATAAAGTGGTATTTACAAGTGTCCATCTAATATTAAGATAAGATAAACTTTGAGGGTTTGTTTTTTAATGAAAAGTTGTAGATAATTCTAGCATGCCTTAACATGTCTTCACTCTTAAGACCTGAATGAACCTTCCCTGATATTTAAGCACACTGATTGTATCAAACGACACGCTGAACATTTAAGTGAAGAGACTATTTACACAAGCATGGATAACGTTCAAAGAGAATAAGAAGGTTTGGCAAAGACTACAGACCTACCAACATCTCAGCCTTGCCTGATGTCCTAACAGGCAGTGTCTGAGGAAAGGTAATGGACTTGAGGAAATGGGACACAAGCCATACCTCGGTGACTTCCATTCCAGTCTCTTGAGAGTGAGAGCCATCATCTTTAAGGAAAACAATAAGGACATGTTCCAAACAATGTCAGATTTAAAGAGGAAGGAGCAGTGGGAGGGGGAATGGAAGAAGAAGGGTAACGGGTCGGGGGCGGGGAGCAGGTACAATATCATGGATATCTTTGTAAAGCAAAATCCATTATTTTGTACCTTAAAAAATTAATTTGGGCTGGACAGATGGTTTAGTGGGTGAAGCTGTTTGACACTGAGGACCTGAGTTTGATTTCAGGATACCACAAGGTAGGAGGCGTGAACTGACCAAGAGCCATCCTCTGACCTCCACTAACCCACTGTAGTACAAGCACACTTGCACTCACACACAAACACAAGCATGCACATGAATACACACACATACACACACAAAATGAATATCATTTTTTTTATTTCAAAAGCAAATTAACATTAAAAATAATAAATAAAATAAAAATAATAAAATATAGCATCTGACATTAACTCCAGATGGTTATAGGGAGAGTGAGATGCAAATACAAGCTACCCACATTTGGGAAGAGTTGTTCAGAAAAAAAAAACAACTCCAGAGATTAAATGGCATGAAGTTTAAGAGAGCAGATGTAAGCCTCAGAAATACCACACTAGGGCTTTGACTCGGTAGAACTGTCCGAGAGTATTTCATTTTGACTAGCAAACTGAGGCCTTGAGGAGCAGTGCTGACATAAAGCTAAAGATGTGTTACTGAACAGTGAGAATTTGGTCAGAAAAAGTATAGGTCTGTGAGAGAGAGCTGCCAGTCCATTATCATCTTCCCATGAGGTCACATTGCCCTTACTTATGATATTTTTCCTCCTGTTTAGATCATAATCTATCATCATCACCACCACCACCAGCATCATCATCAGTTAATATAGCTTCAGTTTTCTCCTGGCACACACAATGATTAGGAAACTGACCTATAAACCTAGTGCCCTCACATATTGCTTTAACTTTTATTCATATCTAGCAAAAACGCAGATCACTAATGAAAACGCCAATAAAGATACAAAGCAAAGATTTATGTCTAGTAAGTTACATCCATATTTCTGAACAAGAAACGTTGCAAATGTTATACAGGGACATTAATGACAAATGAGCTGCTTCATTTCAGAAAACATAACAACTAATCATATGCAAGCAGTTAATAACAAATTCAAGCACACATATATACATATTATATAGTGTTCAAGGACAGGCAAATCTACAATTATATTTAGAGTTTATTTTGTATTGATTTTTTTTGCATTTTTCACACAAAATAGTTTGATGGTACTTAGATCCTCTTTCCTATCCACACCTCCTTACAGCTCCCCACCCAATTCAAAGTAGGGAGGGTTATACAGGGTAACAAATTCAAGCACACATATATACATATTATATAGTGTTCAAGGACAGGCAAATCTACAATTATATTTAGAGTTTATTTTGTATTGATTTTTTTTGCATTTTTCACACAAAATAGTTTGATGGTACTTAGATCCTCTTTCCTATCCACACCTCCTTACAGCTCCCCACCCAATTCAAAGTAGGGAGGGTTATACAGGGAAAGTGAGAGGAGAAATAAATAATGCTTATTTTCTATAGTTAAAGATTTTAACAATTTTTTTAATAGAGAAAGAGCACAGAGAACATCAGACCTATCCAGAAGACCTGGTCTTATTGGGATTTTATTTAACATCCCATCCAAGAAAAGACATCATAAATTCTTGGCACGAACACTTGGAGTATTGACCAATATAGACATGTGCTGAACCAGAAAAGAAAACAATTGATTTAAAAAGATTTGAATCACATAAATTGTGTTCTATGACAATAATAAACCAGAAGTAAATGACAGAAAGGTACATACAAAACCTTCTAATATTTAAAAATAATACAGCATGCTGGGCATGGCGGCGCATGCCTTTAATCCCAGCACTTGAGAGGCAGAGGCAGGTGGATCTCTGTGAGTTTGAAGCCAGCCTAGTCTACATAGGGAGTTCCAGGCCAGCTGGGGCTGCAAGAAGACCCTGTGTCAAAAACACCATAATAATAATAATAATAATAATAATAATAATAATAATAATAATACAAGAGGCTGGAAAAAAGATGGCTCGGTGGTTAAGAGCACTGACTGTTCTTGCAGAGAACCCAGATTCAGTTCCCATCACCCACATGGTGGCTGACATCCATCAACAACTCCAGTTTCAGGGAATCTGATGACCTTTTCTGACCACCACCGGCACTGCAAGACACAGGTGCACTTACATGCATGCAAGCAATACACTCATACAAATGAAATAAAAATAATAAATAAAATATTTCTTAAAAGTATAAGACCTGAACAAACCCAAGCCAGACAGAGCCAAGCATGGACGGGGAAGCGTGCAGGAAGCCCCAGCCCTGGCTGAGGATCAATTGGCAATTGTTAGATGCTGGGGGAGGAAGAGTCAGTTTTCCCTACTAGAGTGACACCGATGCAAAAAGCCTGTGTATCCCCAGTACTTAGGGTGGGGGTGGAGATTGGCAGACATTTGGAGCTCATTGACCAGCCAGCCTAGTTGAATCAATGCACCCCCAGCTTTGTCTCAAAAAATAAGTAGAACTTTGTTTCCCTATGATCATGAACATCCTCCCTGGCTCTTACAATCTTTCTGCCTCCTCTTCCATAATGGTTCCTGAGTCTTGGGTGGGTGAAGTAATAAAGGAGTCCTGTCCAAGGACCAGTGGGGACATGGGTATAAAGATGATTAAGATTGTTTGCGATGTTCTGTATGAAATACACAAAAAAATTCAATAAAAACAAAGTTTTAAAAAAGGAATAGGAGGATCAAAAGAGAGATTAAGGAAGATGTTTGACATTCACCCCTGACCTCTACCTACCTGTGCACACATGTGCATGCACAAATGTGTGCATACATACACATATACAAATGTACTTACATATACAAACAAATGATAAATTTCTAGCAAGGTTCATCAAAAAAAAAGAAAAGGGCAATTTTCCAATAGCATAATGAAATGAGGAAATCAGTAAAAATTAGAACATAGTAAGTGAACTTCATAAGCATCTTTATATTAATAAACTTAACAAACTAAAAAAAAAAATTGGCAAAATAGATGAATTACTTAAAATACACACTGCCCCCAAAAGAAACAGATTAACTGAATCTAAAAAATTCCCTTATAGAAACATCCACTCAGAAATGGCTTCACTGAAAAATTCTACAACAGTTTTAAACAAGACAAAATTTGTCAGAACACAAGCTCTTCAAGAAAGGAAAATTTCCCGACCAATTCTATGAAACCAGAATTACTCTCTAACATCAGAAAGACATGTCATAATAAACATGATACCAACAACCATTAAGAATAGTGAGGCAAATATTCTTGAAATTGTTTAGCAAATAGAATTTATCAGAACGCTAAAAATACAATACATCATGACAAAATGTAGGTTCTAAGAATGCAAAGTTGATTTTACATTCAAGAATCAACATGGGTCATCTTACAATAAATTTAAAGAAACATGGATCATCATCTCAAAATACTCCAAAACTGACAAAATTCAATATTCATTCAAGATACAAATAAAAATAATCAATAAATTAAGAATATAAGAAATCATTTTCAAACCACTTTTTTCATGTAAAAAAATACAACTAATACCATGCTTCACGGTGAAGATTGATTGTTTTACCCTTCAGACTGGAACAAGGGAGATGCCCTGTCTCTGCATCTATTTAACATTTACTGGCAGTGCTAGCTCATGCAAAATACAAAACAAAATTTGCAAAGAAGTAAAATTTTCTTTATTTCCAGCACATATGTTTCCAGCATGTACTAAAAGGAAATATTAAAACTATTGGGTGAGTTTAGCAAGCTTGTAGATAACAAGATCAGTGCAAAAAATCAATTGCATATGTTGATTCTTATTTAAATTAAAAAATTTTAAATAACCCACTTACAAAGTATAAAACATAAAATAATTATTGACAAATTTAAGAAAATATTCAAGATGTGTAAGCTAAAAATGATAAAACCATGCTAAAAGAAAACTTAAATATCTAGATAAATGAAAAGAAATATACTCAATGGTCAGTGAAGGTTAATGCTACCTCTCCTTTGATAGTTCTAAAAAAATTCAGCCTGATCCCATCCAAAACTCCAGCAGAGTTTACTGAAAATTGGCATGCTTACTATAAAATATGTATGAAGTCACCAAGGAACTAGTATAGCTCACAGTTCTCATAAAGAAGAGCAGTAGATGTACACAGAAGACATGTACGATCTTGTGTCCATGGCTCTGTATTCAAAGCAGTGTGATATTGGTATAAAAAAGGCATTTCAATCAATAGAAAGAATAGATGTCCCATACACACATGCATGAGCGTGTGCACACACACACACACACACACACACACACACACAATAAAAGTGTAAATGATAAATGTGTCTAAAAGTAATGCAACAGGGAAAAGCATACTCAAGAAACAATAGTTTTAATACAGCTGACTATCAAGATAAAAACAAAACAAAATTTTACCATCAGCCCTTATATCATACCATATACAAAATTGGAATGCTATAACCCAAAATTAATTGCATCTGTAAATATAAGGGCTTATACAAACTTCAAGGGAAAAAAAGAATAGACTTCTTTAGCCAAAGCTAAATAGATTTACTAAGAATGACAGAAAATGCATAAAATAGAAAAAAATATCAAATTTGTCTTTATCGAAATTTAAACTTCTACTTTTCAGAAGCAATTTTTTAAAATGAGATGACAATCACAGATAGTGTCAAGTTTTCAGAATATATCACATGTGTCTCACAAAATCCATAGCCTCCAAAATACAGAGCCAAGTGGCCAATTAATTCTTTTGTTTTGTTTTTGTTTTGTTTTGTTTTGTTTTGTTTGAGACAAAGTCTTCAGTAGCCCAGGCTTGCCTCAAGATCACTGTATAGCTGAGGATGGCCTTGAACTTTTGATCCTCTTGCCTCCACCACCTGGACTGGGATTACAAATATGTGCTACCTCACCCTGTTTAATGTGGTTCTGGGGATTGAACCCAGGACTTTCTTCATGCTAGACAAGCACTCTAACACCTTGGCTACATCTCTGCCCCTATAGCTAAGTCTCATAATACAATAATAAGAGAATAAATAATCTGAGTTCAAACATGTATGTGTATATATATATATTATAGATAGATGATACATAGATACCATTGTACTTCAAAAAGTAAGACATAAAAATGCAATTAAAAATTTAAGACTGTGTTTACCGTTCATCATTACAGAAATGCAAACTAAAACCTTTAGATCCCATTCCACACTCATTAGAATTAGGAAGATTATCATTAGCAATTATTGATGTGTATATAGAATAATTCAAGTTTGCCTCTAGTAAGAACCCATATTAAAAACAGCCACAGTTTCTGAAAAAGTTGCACATACTCTAGCCTTATGTCCACAAATTCCTTTCCTATGCATTTATTCATGATCTATGGAAACATTAGCCCACATGTGTGCACAAAAAGATATTTACTTATAATAACACCAAATTGGGAAGAACTAAAATTGCCATCACTAAGTGTCTAAGTGAAGTTGAGCTCAACAATAACAAGATATCCGCCAGTGACTTAAAACTATACCATTAATAAATGTCAAGAGCATTGTGTCTCATGAAAGAAATGACTGCGTTTCTTTCATGTAATATTCATTTTTGAAAAATCAGATAATGGTAAAAGTTAAATCAGTAATTGCCAAGAACTAGAAGATGGGGGAATTGACTTTAAAGAGACATAAGCAGCTTTGGGGGAGTTAAAAATGTCCCATATTTCCACTGCTGTGGAGTTTAAAAGTTGTACATAATTATTAAAACTGAATAAGCGTTATGCTTAACTTTGCTGAAATTACTGCAGGAATTATATTTTAATAATGCTGATTTTTTTTAAAAAATAGAATAAAATGTCTACAACTTTTGGGAATCCATTTTCAATGGAAATTTCTTAAGCTACAAGAATGTATCTTCTACAAATTAATGAATTACATGTAATTTGACACATGTGATGGTAATGAGGCAGTTTGCAAAACAGATTATTCAGAAGTCATGGTAACCATGCCAAATGCTGCTGAGGATGTACAGCAACTAAAACCCTCAGACATTGTGGAAAACACAATTTCCTTAAAACATTTTGCATTATCTATTAATCCTAGCTTTTGTGTATATAATATATAATCACCATATTATATACATGTGCATATATAATATGCCTATAATATCCCAGCAGTTCCATGAGTAGTTATATATCTAATAAAATAGAGTCTTAAGGCCATTAAATAAAATATATTATAGTTTGGCAGATGCTTTATTCATAATGAACTAGAAACTCATAAAATAGCTGCAATACAACTAGAACATCATTTTTCAATTAAAAACAATTGGCTGGGGGATATAGCTCAGTGATAAAACTCTTGACCAGCATGAGATCCTAAGTGCAATCTTTGGTAGGACCAAAGATAATTAATTAATTGACTAATTAATTGATTGATTGATTGATTGATTAAAAAACAACTGTTATCCACAACAATATGGATAAATGTCAGAAATTATGTCACTTAAAAATGTCCACCTTTGATCCCAGCACTTGAGAGGCAGAGGCAGGCAGATCTCTGTGAGTTCAAGGCCAGCCTGGTCTACATAGTGAGCTCCAGGCCAGCTGGGGCTACTGGTAGACCCTATCTCAAAAAAGACCAAAAAATAAAAAGTCAGACCCCCAAATGATAGCTGTGTATTGCATTTTGATAGGTGTTTATGTTCAGAATAGGCAAAATGAACCCGAGTTTGCAGAAAATGTAATAGTCTTGCTCAATAGGAAGTTTTGTCTTGGAGACACATGAGGGAATCACCTAGAGCACTGGAAATAGTCTATTTTTATGCAGGTTTCAGAAGCCTGGCTGTATAAACATTATAAAAATGCACTGAGTTACATCCTTAAAATTTTAGACATTATGTTAAGTATACAATATTATATGTTCACACATACATACAAGCATACACATAATTCAAAATAAATAAATAATTTTTTACAGAGCAAGTTATGTAGGGTCAGAGATAGGATACTACCGTGGAGCCATCCAATTCCATGCCTTATTTGCTTTAGACATAACTAAGTTAAGACAATGTTGAATAGCTGCCCAACATCAGAAAACTGTGGATGAGAAAGTTTACCAGATTCATATCGACCAAATTTTGAAGTCTATACTGCGTCTCTTCTAAGACCATTCTTGCTTCTAAAATACATTTCTCAGAATTTCTATGCTATTCTTTGAAACACTTATTAGAGAAATAAATAGCAATACAGACAATGTATGGTTCTGTTCTAGGCAAGGGGCAGGCACAATGTCCTTGCTGTTTTAGAGCTTACATTCTGTACAATAAGAAAGAAACAGAAAAGAAATACAAATACATTATTCTCAGATGACAAAAGAAATTGAGGGAATAAACCAGACTGATGGTTTTGTACTGTGTTGCCCAATATAGTGGTCATCAGCCATATGTATCTATTAACTATATAAAGTGAAGCCAGGCCAAATTGAAATAAGATATTAGTATAAGTCACACATTGATTTCAAATAAGTACTAAACAAAATGTCTAATAACAGTTTTTTAATACTGTTACATATGTATCACACTTTGATAAGTACTTACAAATGTGTATGTGTATTTAATAGCGTATTTAGCATTTATAGCATTCTTTACTCTTTTTTGCACTTTTAAATTTGCATCTACTTTTATTTTGCTTCCACATGAAAACCTTCTTATGGGCATATTTACAATGAACTCTCTTACCTCTTTCTCACCTCTTCATTTTAAAGCCATTCACACTGAGTATACAATTCTCAGATAATAGGTCTTTTCTCTTTCAGTTCTTAGATGTCATTCTATTGTATCCTGACCTCATCATCTCCAATTAGGAGCCTGTTATTTTTTGTATTCAGAGTGTCACATGAAAACCTTCTTATGGGCATATTTACAATGAACTCTCTTACCTCTTTCTCACCTCTTCATTTTAAAGCCATTCACACTGAGTATACAATTCTCAGATAATAGGTCTTTTCTCTTTCAGTTCTTAGATGTCATTCTATTGTATCCTGACCTCATCATCTCCAATTAGGAGTCTATTATTTTTTGTATTCAGAGTGTTTTAAGTTTTTTTTTAAAGACTTGACTTTTATTACTAGTTTTATTGTATGACTAGGGAAGATTTTCTTCATGTACTTGTTGCTTGGGTTTTGTTGAGCATCTTGATTCTATGGATTTATGGCTTTCATTAAATTTGGAAAATTTTTGCTACTATTTCTTTAAATAATTTTACTTCCACTTCTCTCTACTTACCAAAAAACTCAAATTACAGGCAAGTTAACACTTTCTATGGTTTCCAAGGACACTAAATTCATGATCAGTCTTTGCTCCAGTTTGCAGTCTCTACCACAGTCCTTTCATTTTCGTTTTGTCTCTTGTAATGTTAATCAGTCATTAATCTCCTCCAGTAAAAATTCATGTTTCATATATTATGAAAGGATTCATATAAATCCTTCACTCCTGAAAATGTCCCCCATAGGCTCCAAGTATTTGGAAATTTTGTCCCCAGATGATGGTGCTGTTTTGGGAGGTTTTAGAAGGTGTAGCTATCTTGGAGGAAGCATGTCACTGGGGGTGAACTTAGAGAGCTCTTAAGCCTTGCCAGATCTCCAGTTGCTCTCTTTCTTCCTGTGCCTGCTTGATAATGTGAGAGCTTAGCTTCTGCTGCTCCTGCTCCAGCCACCTCCAGCCACCATGCCTCCCTGCCATGACAGACTGTAATTCACCTGGAACCATGAGCTCAAATAAACCCTTCCTTCTATAAATTGATTGGGTCAGTGTTTTTATCACAGCAACAGAAAAGTGACTAATACAACTCCTCTCCTCAGGCAGTACTACTCTTTAAATCTTGAAGTTGTTCATAATCTGTTTCAACATCTTTGTCATTTGGGGTCTGTTTCTAGTGACTGCTATGTCTCTTTATAACAACTTGAATTTTTCTATTTTTCCATAGGTCTATTTTGTTCACAAGAAATTGTGTTGGACACTGATTTTTAAATATTTTTTTCTTTAAGACTTTATTTTTGTGGGGCTGGAGAGATGGCTCAGTGGTAAAGAACACTGACTGTTCTTGCAGAAAACCCAGGTTCAAATCCCAGCAACCACATGGCAGCTAACAACTGTCCGTAACTCTAGTTCTAGGGGATCTGACAGCCTCTTCTGTCCTCCGCAGGCATTGCATGACACAGGTGCATTTAGTTACATGCAGGCATAATGCTCATACACATAAAATAAAAGTAATAAATAAAATATTTTAAAGACTTTATATTTGTAACAAACATGGAAATTACTTATTCTTTTTCCTGAGCTTTTCAAAGTTGTTTCCGTAAGCCTTGTTAGCAGGTTAAGGGTGTCCTTGACTCCAGAGCTAGTTTATTCCTCTTGTGAGGCATGACTGTCTGGTGTCTCCACTGAACACCTCAGAGCTCCAACAAGAACTCTTCATTGTGGTTAGCCAGGACTCAAACATCTCTCTGCCAGTGTGTACTCTGAGAACCCTGCAAATTATTCTTCCTTGTATCTTGTTGGCCCAGCCTCAACACTTAAGGGTGGCTTTATGCAGATTTTATCACCCTTTCTCATGGAAGTTCTCCTTTTCTAATACTCTGCTGCTCAGATTCCAAACATCTCACACTTGTAAGATTCCAGCCTAGCTCTTTCTGTGCTTTTTTTCTGTACCACCTCTCTCTGCACTATTTGGAAAGTGCCTCCAGAAGAGCCTGTGCTTCCACAGCCCCAGTGCCCACTGTTTAGTGTCCAGAGACTATCACCTCATACATTTCAGACAAATTTCTCAATTGTTTACTGAGAGATCTCATCATAGCCAGAAGCAGAAATAGTCTTACGTGAAATTGAAAATTCATAAAAATATTATTTTTCTTTTTAAAAACAAATGATTACCAAAAATATCCCATAAAAATTTATGTACTCTAGAACACTGTTTTTAATTTGGTTGCACTTTGGAACCTAAAATCCCTATCCCAGATTTTCTGATTTAAATTATCTGGGAGGTTACTTGGACATTAATAATTTGAAATGACTCCTTGTTGAGAGTCACTGGCTTGCTATGTCAAAGTCCTTAGTGACTTGTATTACATTCAAGAATGAATGTGATACTCTTGTGGTATGTGGATATATGTGTTCACACATAACTGAGTATGCAAATCCACTAGAGATACCCCACCTAGATCCATTGTTCTCAAACATCACTGCCAGAAAACATGCTACTCAAGATAATACTTAGCATATTTTCCAACTTAGGATGCACCTAGCCAGTTCTAAGAAAAGAAGTGTGTTATTTAAGGGATTAAAAGCCGTTAGAAGCAGCTGCTTAGCTGTTTGCAAGTGGGTAAAGGACAACCTTCAATGGATTAGCCATTTGATTATCTGTATTAATGTGAGTCAGAGTAGTTACCACTGAAGCCTTCCAGACGAGCACATGTTTGACATGCTGAGGTTTAGGACAGAGCCTGCATCTGTCTCCTCCACCCTCCAGTTGGTACAGCTTTTCAGACCAAAATCATACTTAGGTAGTTATTGGTTGCTAGCCAAACACTACTAAATCAAGGATCAAATTGTAAGCTTCATAGCCTAAACTGGATTATGTTTTCTTTATGGGTGTACTTACAAAGAATAAAAAATATAGAAGAAATGGATCTGTGCTGTAAAATGAACTTTTGATATATGAGACCTCATAGTAGCCCCCAAAATTCTAGGGGCTACATTAGCCTCATTTTAATGGAGAAGCCAAGGTGATATACTTTTGATCTAGAATATTCCGAGATCCTGTGCTGCAGGCTCAGTTGCCAGTTGGTAGTTACTATTCTGGGAGGTTGTAAAAATGTTAGGAGTGGGATTAAGCTGAAAGAAGTAGAGGCATTGGCTACTTTTCTTCTTGTTGTGACAAAGCGTCTAATACAAACAACTAAGGGAAGAGTACACTTTGGTTCACTTTGAGGATGCAGGTCTATCACGGCAGAAGAACTGTGGTGGCAAGAGGGTCTCTAGCTGTAAAGATGGGAACATGAGGCATCCAAGTCACACTGCATCCTCGATCAGACAAAGGGGACTGCTGGTGCTCAGCTCACTTCTTTCTATTTTTATACAGACTGTGAGATGATGCTCCCATATTCAGGATGGTTTTTTTTTCTCGGTTAACTTCTCTGAAAATACCTGACAGATGTAACTAGTGGTGTGTCTTCTTGGTGGTTATCAAACTGAGGATGAAGAGGGTTCTGGAAACATGCTTTTGAAAGCCACATCTTTTCCCTTCCTGTTGCCCTGTGCTTCCCAGTTGCCATGAAGTAAACATCTTTGCTCCTCTACCTTCTTCTGCTACCATCATTTTCTGCATCACCAGAGCCCAGAAACAATGGAAACAGCCAACCAATTAGAAAAATCTCTGACCATGAGCCAGAATAAACTTTTACCCCTTAAATCATTTGTCTTAAGTATGTTCCAAAGTGACAAAAACTCTATGACACACAAGGGAAATCTTGGGACCTTGGTTCTTGTGATTTTCTTCAATGAACACACAGGACAATAATAAAACTAAAGTGCATTGATTCTTGAAGTCAAGATGTGATCTAAAAGCACCCTAATATTCTATTTGTTCTTCATGAAAATCCCAGAACCTTCTAAGTGGAATTGCTGGGCTCAACTAAATACAATGTGAAAACTGATATAGATAAACACCTTAAAGGTCTAATGTGCCATGGTCCTGTGGGTACAGAATCTTGCCCAAGGTAGGCAGTTAATTGGCATTATAAAATGTGATGTTTTTCTTCCTTCATTCCAAACCAGTTTTGTGTAGTTGGAATACACCATTTGAAACTTGATAATTTATGAAGAAAGAAATACTTTGTTTCACCATCCTACAGGTCGGAGAGTTCAAGATTTGGTGGTTGCGTTTGCTGAGAGTTATTTCTTTAACTCAGGGTAAGAAAACAAAAAGGGAATTGGATGTACAACAAAGAAAAAAACATAAGTAATAATTTCCTTTATGACAACTCACACATATAGTAATTAATCCAGTTCTAGGAAAGCAAGAATTTATGCCTAGCAGAAAGGCACTGATCCTTCTTAATTACCAAACTATCTCCTTTGAAAGGATTTTATTAGTGGGCATTAATTATACAGGATGGCAATTTTCTTCATTTTATATTTATATGTATAGAATATCCTTTGATCATGTCCATCTTTCATTCCCTCTCTCCTTGATCCTATAACTCTTTTCTTACAGTTCTTCCTTACTTTCATGTCATCTTGTCTACTTTTTTAGATTTCACATATGAGAGAAAACATGTGGGAACATGTCACATCAAACATCCCTAAAACTCATTTATCCCATTATCAAAAGAGAAAAGAAAATACAGCACCCAGGCCAAAGTAACCACAGGAATTTTGATTGGTCATTGCAGAAAATGTAATACAAGGACCATTCACAAAGTTTAGCCAGAGATTAGGGGAACCAACTATATGGATCAGTGATCACATGTAGGCCTGAAGATGTAGGAAGCAAGCAGTTGATAGAACCATGCTCTTTTTGGAAGGTATTCAGCCCTCATCAGTGATCTTAAGAATATTCTGGACTCATTTTCCTGTCACCTTTTACTTGCCAGCCAGTGCATCACCCCACTGACCAATCCTAACAGCAACCAGAGAAGAGAGGGAAGGGCAGAGAGAACAGAGCATGGGTAAGGACTGAGAATGGTATATCCATAGTAACTGCACAGTGCTACTCAGAACTAACTGCAGTACTGGGCTGTTGTCAGCACATTTGTGGCAGCTCATTTTCCAATCCTTTCTGATATTTAGACCTGTTTCCTCACAGCCTTTGGCTTTACCATTCTCCATATCTTCTTGACCTCTAGAATCTGACCCCGCCCATCTAATTCTCCCTGGAGGCTGGCTCCAGCCCTTACCACCCACCCTTATTACTTCTACCTGCCCTTGAAAATTGCCTTTTGTGAGAAATTGTAATGTCTCTTCACTCACTTGGATGTGACTTTGTTACTACACAAGTTCCTTTCCCTTTTCTTAAAACACAACCACATACATTCAATATATAGGAAAAGAATAAACTCAGACAAAATAATAATGAATAACATCTTTATTAGCAAGTATCTGTTATTTTGTGGACACGGTGCTAGCCATACTTTACACTCATTCAGATATCTAATTTTAGGTTAGGAAAATTAATATAAACAAGTGGTAAAGAGGAGCCAAGGAAAACAGAAAGCAAGGAAAAAAATGAATAGAAAAAAAGGATAAAAAGAAGTGAGTCTATAAACACGGTCAAATTGTTGGTTGCAAACCCGGCTTAGAAGAAGGAGAAAAAGCAGGGAATCACTGGCCTCACAGCAATGAACGCCCGTAATCCCAGCACTCAGCACCCAGGAGACAGAGGCTTGAGATCAACCTGGGTTACATAGTGAAGTCTTAGCAAATCTAGACTATACAATGAGACCCTGTTGGCATGTCTGAGAAAAAGGAGAGAGAGAGAGAGACAGAGAGACAGAGGCAGAGAGAGAAGTTTTGATTTCCCCATTCCTTTTTAAAAATATTTTTTTAATTTTATGTGTGGGTGTATTGCCTGCATGTATGTAAGTGCACCAATATCATGCAAAGCCCACAGAGGCCAGAAGAGGGCATTTTATCCTCTGGTAATAGAGTTACAGAAGGTTGCTAGTTGCATGTTGGTGCTAGGAACCAAACCTGGGTCCTCTGCAAAAGCATACAGTGCTCTTAAATGTTGAGCCATCTCTCCAGCCCCTTGACGTCCCAAGTCTTTTTGTTGTTGTTGTTATTTATGCATATGTATGTATTCTGTTCATGTATGCAAGTTCATCTGTGTTGTGCAATGCCCAGGGAGGACAGAAGTCACCAGATCCCCTGGAACTGGAGTTATGGATGATTGTTAGCCACCGTGTGGGTGCTGGGATTCCAACCCAGGTCTTCTGCAAGAACAGCCACTGTTCTTAGCTGCTGAGACAGCTCTCCAGCCCCTGATATCCCAATTCTTAAATAAAAGTAAAATTTTCAGAGTTATCTTAGAAATATGTAGAAATGGCATTATGTGAGAAAAGATAATACAAATCAAGAGTGCACTGAAACTTGAAGAAGATAACTTTAATTTCCTGAGAATTCACTTGTATACATGCCGAAATTATTGTGAAGGGAAATAACTAAGGAATTAATGCACTGCTTTGCTTCAATTATTATTGTTTGCTCTACTTAGTCTTATCTTCTGAGCTCACCAAATTGTGGGACCACAGACTTGTTTACTAGGTCGCTTCTTAGGCTTCTCGTAGAGGTAAATAACTATAAAAACTTACAGTGAGAGAAAAATAGAGATGAATTCGGCAAACCTGAGTTCAAATCCCAGGACTTAATAATATCAGTTGAGTTGAATATGGTATTTTGAGCAGGTTGGTACAAACGGAAGGGCGTACAGAGAGCAAAAGACGGTGACTGATTTTACAGCAGAAATCACTAGCACCATTCACAGATCATTTGACAAGCCATTCTT
>NW_008342276.1:6084586-6109743 GCF_000622305.1 Nannospalax galili | reverse complement strand
TCACTTTGACTTTTAGCCAAGAAACTGGCTACATTTCTTTGGGGTCTTTTTTATCCTAACTGCCTTGCCTGTTCCTGCCTCCTATTCTTATCATGCGATCCTCCGAAAGGGTTACCCAAATTGCCGATAGTAATAAGGATGCAGACTGCTCTGGCTTCTTTCATGCTGAACAGGGATGCAGGGTGAGGCAATTGGAGTATCCCATCAGTGGGTCTATCTAAAAGACTCCCAAATTGCATAACTCTTGTCTCTAAGAGGAAAAGAAAGTCCCTGAATCTTGAATAGGAGATGTGAAAGGTCATCACATCTAGATGGGTTCCTGGTACACACTAACAAAGCTTTGCATCCTGAAGTTCAAAGGCAGTTATAATGAATCTAAAGATAGTCTGTTGACTTTTGAAGGCAGGGGGAAAGTCTTTATATTCATTGCATTTCATCCATATTCCTATCTCTCCATCTTCCTTGTTTGCAAAGCTAGAAGCGAAGTCAAATGCTGAGACCCCTGCTTTAAAGGCTCTTGGAGATTTTTCTATTTCTCAGCGTAACCTCTGCTGCTGTTCTCATTTCTTCTCGACAGAAAATCTAATTTCTCCTAGAAATGTGGAGGAACCCGTTCAAATACCTGGTTTGTCTGTTATATTTATCAGTTGCTTCATGTCAGTGTAATGTGTCACCCAGGTGTGCTCATACTTAAACTTTGTGAGATGGTACTATGTGCAAAGAGATGACGTTATCTCCTTTTCATGGATCATCAAGCTATGGCTATACAACTAGAAATAACAGAATAAAAATTGCAAACAACACATCTGCCTGTTACAGATTCAAGGGGTTGTACTGTGGGCACAGTGGAACAAGCCAACCTAACCTTTGTGAGACTATCTGGATTTGAGGTTCAGGCCAGATGCATAGGTTTAGATCATGCTTCTAAAACCAGATACCACACAAGATGCATGAGACAAGCATGGTCTAGAATTTACAAGAAGCCATTTTAACCCACCAAATCCCAAAAGCATGTCCCGGATGCAAAGAGAAGTCCATGGGTAGTGGAATTCAAGCACCAAGTCTATCATTCACCATATCAATTAATGTTGAAGGATGGTGCAGCTGATCCTTACTGCATTTAGGAAAGTCAACTGAGATAATGTTGAACAATCACCATAAGCACATGAAATTAAAGTGCTCTTTAGTCATTTAGAGAAAGGTTTCATAGATGAATCTGAATCTTTGATTAGAATGAAAGTTTTGGTCTTTGGATTTTATTTGTTCCAGTTTTTATTATTCAGTCAGACATTAATTGAAATGACTAATTTCTTGTTCAAGGTATTGAACTAAGTTGCATATTTGTAACTGTGTAACAAATCACTCATTTTTAAAGAAATTATTAGAAATGATACTCAAATACTAGCTGTTAACAATGATCATAACTTGAGTGATATGAAAAAGTGATTATTCTAAGAACATGTTTCTATAGTAAGAATATGTTCCTCCCTAAGTAAGAAACAATACATATTCATTGTAAGTCTTAATGCTTAACCAAATGAGTAGCTTTTTGAGCACTTTTTTGGAGTAATTGAACAAGACACTTCTCAAAAGGTTTTTATTCATAACATACTTAGAGATAAAAATGAAGGGGAAGTGTTCTTCAAGATGTGTACACAGTTTTCATAACTCTGATTATATTTATCAATAAATATAATTCAGGGGAGGTACTAATATGTGAATATAAACGAATCAACCACTCCACAGGCTACTTCAAAATTGTAAAATATCTCAAACTATTATTCATATAGGTCTGTTGCCACAAAACTGAATAACCATAATAAGTTATAAGCTACAGAGCGTCAACCTTATGTTTCTCCCATGGTTGTGTGCTGAGCTGGCTAATATCAAACTGAAGATTATGTGTTTCAAAATTCCAAGTGTATATTCTAGTTTTCTGATGTATAGGAAGGTATTCAAATTCCAATTATGTTGACCAAGAACAAAAATGGATCCCCCTCTCTGCAACACACACACACACACACACATGCACACACACGCACACACGCACATGCACACACATATGCACACACACACCATTGCTTCAAATACTCCACATCTACTGAAACCCTTACAGTCTTGTTGGAGGTTCCCTGTAGTTCTCCACAATTCAGGACTCTTTCAGCAATTTCAAATATTTCTTCAGCTGCTACCCTCCAGCTCAAACCATTTTTCTAGGAAAATACACAAAAGCACTTGGATTTTGTCCTTTCAAATATTCTAGGTCCTTTAGGTAGACCTAAATAAAGCCAAAATCCCCTAAAGCACATAGCCACAGAAGAATAGGGACGTGCTTTAGTGGAACCACCACATTGCAGAGAATTCCTATGTCACCTGGAAGTTTAGTATTATCGTATTATTCTATGAAACAAAAAATCAGTCTGTTTTTGTATTTGGCACTGGTTTAGTACTTTCCCTGTGACTCTGTTATGTTTTCCCAGACTGGATGGATATCTTTCCTCAGCAACTGTTTTGAACAGACCACTGTCATCTGTTGTAGTAAAAAGAATTAGTGCTAATCCATTGACACTTTTCATTCTTTGAGGAATGGAAGTACATATCATGAGATCCCTCTTTTAGAAAGTTGGCTTCCCTGGCTCTTCCTCCATCCACTCCTGTCATTCCTTATTAATGACGATGATATGAAATTTTTAAGTGTTTTAATAATTTTCTCATGTAAAATCATAGGATCAAGAAAACTTAGAGTTGGTGATGTAGATTTACTATTTATGGTTTAATCAGACCTATTTTTAATTTTAATTTTTCACTAGCACACACAGTATTAGATTTCATCCTAGCATGTTCAAACAAAATTTGCTTTAACTGATTCTCCTTACTTCTTCATCCCAGAGACCTGCCGAGTACCCATCCTACCTCCCACTTCCTCCTTTCCTCCTTCATAGTACTCATGGCCTAGTGCCCCCTCCCACATGCCAATGCCTCTTTCTTTCCTCTGAAAGCTGCCTTTCTAGTATCATGACCTATATTCACACTTATTCACACTTAAACATAGGCATACATGTAAACATTATAAACTAGGATACATTTATGACAGAATATGTGAATATTTTTTGTCTTTCTGAGTCTGTTAACTCCCTTTATATAATACTTTCCAATTCCATCCATTTTCCTGTAGATTTCATGATTTCATTTTTCTTTAAAACTAGATAAATTGAGGATGTTTACATACCCATTAATTTGCTTCTTGATGGACATCTAATATGGTTCCATTTCCTTGCTTTTGTGAATAATACAGCCTGGATCATGAATGTGCAGGTTTCTCTGTGGTAGGATTTAGGGTCTTTTGGGTATATGCCCAGGAGTGGTATAGGTAGGATTATACAATAATTCTATTTTTAATTTCCTGAGAAACCTCCATACCAATTTCCACCATGATTGTACTAGGTTATATTCCCCCTGACAGTGAATAAAGCTTCCCCTTTCCCAAATCCTTGCTGGCATTTTCTGTTTGTTTGTATGACTTTTGAATTTTTTATTGAATTTTTATGATTTTTAGATAATATAGTTTGATGGCATTTAGATTCACTCCCCCCCTCTGCAACTCCTCCTCCAACTGCCCCCCACCCAATTTGATGAACTCTCTTACATATATAATATGGCCTATAAAGTATGATCCATGTCCCCCAGTGTCCTTCAGTATGGATCCATCCACTGGCCCAAATACCTTTATTGATTCTTTGAAAATTTCATACAATGTATTTTGATCATATGAAGGCCCCCCCTCCCTCATCTCCTCTAAGATCCACCTCCAGTTCTCTACCCCCTCCCTTCATGTTCTCTCTTTTTTGATCCAAACCAATTTGTACTGCCCAAATGCTTTTAGGTGTGGTTCCACCGACTGGAGCCTGGTCAACCTACCAGGCTGTCACACCCTTAATGAAAACTGAGTTCTCTTAGTAGCTATCAATTACCAGTTCCTCCTCTAGTCCTGGGCCTTCTTGCTCCACCCCCCCCCCACATCCATGCTGAGACTTTGTCTGGCTTAGACTTGCACAGGTCTAATGTGTGCTACACAAGTGGTGTGGGTTCATATGTGCAACTACACGCTTGTGTCTGGAAAAAAATGGTATCCTTATATCATCCACCACCTCTGTCTCTTACAATCTTTCTACTCCCCTCTTTTGCAAGGTCACTAAGTCTTGAGAGGGTAGAGTGTAATATAGGTGGCCTGCTAGAGATGAATACTCCAGCACAATCTCTTATTTTCTCCATGTTGATAAGTTGTGTGTTTCTGTGTGCTGTGTGTTTCTGGTGAGAGTTAAGAGAGGCACTAATCTAAGGGTATAACAAGTCATTAAATGTTGATTTAATACAATGCCCGTTTAGCATAATAACAGTAGTAGGTTCTCCCCTGATAACAGTGCCAAGTATGGGCTCCATCTTGTGAAGCAGGCCTTAAATCCAATCAGAAGTTGGTTGGTTACTCCTATAACATTCATGCCACTATCTCACCAGCGAACATATCTTGCCAAGCTAGCTGTTATTGTAGCTGAAAGGGTTTACAGCTGGGTAAGGCTGATTATTCCTTTTCTCTTCCAGTAGCATGCATAGTACCTTATAGCACTATGCGCTATGAAATCTAGCCTTTAGAAATGAAGCTTTAAGATCACTACCAGTCTGATTTCTCCATATTTGTTCTATGACTCAAGTATGTACTTGTCCTCAACAATAGGGACCTACCATCAAGTTCTGGAGAGTACTCAATAGTTAGTATTGTTTGAGGGTCTATGGGATCTCCATGGTCAACAGCTTCAAAAGAGGGAGCCCATTCCTGGTATTGGGGTTTTTATTTGTTGTTTCTTAACCTTAGCCTCATTAAGGTGAGGTTGTATCTCAAAGTGGTTTTAATTTACATTTCCATGATGGCTAAGGATGTTGAACACTTTTTATAGTGCTTGTTGGCCATTGATTTTTTTTTTTTTAAGAATCATCTGTTTATTTCAACAGCCCATTTGTTGACTGGCAGACTCATTGTTTTGTGTTTAATTTTTGCAGTTCTTTATATATTTTAGATCTTAAACCTCTTTCTGAAGTATAACAAGCACAGATTTTTCTTTCCATTCTGTAAGATGTCTACTTGTCCTGCTGGTTGTTTCTTTGCTGTGCAGAATTTTTTAATTGCATGTAGTCTCATTTACTAATGCTTAGGGCTAGTTCTTAGGTTATTAGGCTACTGTTCAGAAAGTCATTGCATGTACATATATCTTGATGTGTTTTTCCTATGCTTTCCCCCAGCAGTTTAAACATCTCAGGTTTTAAAAAAGGTCTTTGATTCACTTTGAATTGTGTATGTGTGTGTGTGTGTGTGTGTGTGTGTGTGTGTGTGTGAAGGATGAGAAATGTAGATCTGTTGTCATTCTCTACTGGTGGATATCCAGCTTTGACAGCATCATTTGTTGAACAAGCTGGGGTTTTTTCCCAGTATGTAGTTTTGAGAGCTGAGTTCCAAAATTATGTAAAACACTGGGGAGTTAAGTCTTAAAGATGAACATCGACCAATGAAAGTGAGGAGATAAATTTATCCCAGACAAACCAGTAAGGATGTAATATTCCATGTATTTTCCTTGCTCTATGATATCACATGACTTTTGCTATAACTTATATTGTTTTTTTTAATAATGAAAATGAAGCTTTTCCTTCCTCGTCCTGTGGGTTCCTAAAAGTTAGAGTCAAATATAATAAAATGAAAGGGTTTACATGTACAATATCTCTCAAAAATAGCCATTTCATTTAAAAACAGTGAGTCATAGATGTTCTGCTGGAAGCAACATGAGTCTTTTAAAGTGAGAATGTCACATCTGTGCCTAACACTGTTAAGTGAAGAAGAAGTCTCAAAGATCAAATGGACAGGGACATTTTAAGCTTTAGGAAGTAGCACGAAGAGCCAGTTTTCTTTTTTTCTTGTTTAGAACTTTCAAAAGTAAAGTTATACTGTGATTTTATTATATGAAGAATATTTTAATGCTGATAGAATGGAAATTATCTCGATACTCCAAGATATGTAATAAATAGAACATCATGAAAAGCTCATTAAACACTCTCGTTTTCCTCACCTCACTCCCAATCTGTCTTCCTTGACATTAGTACTTTTAACAGTGTGACTTTGTCATAGTCTCTGTTTTCTAAAGGACTCATACTTAGACAATGATGTTCTTTTATCCTCATTTAAGAGATCAAGCTAAGACAAATTCGTTAAAAGTATTATAGCCAGTAAAGTGCATGATTAGATTTCAACTCCAATTTGTCTAATATGTCTGATAGTTAGGTATTTAGGCTATCTCTTCATATTTCAATTTATTTGTTCTAATGCTTTAGAAACATTTAACTTCAAATAATAATATATAAAAATATTTATCTCTCTGTTGAATAATTACAGATTGTGAGAAATATATCAGGGCCCAAATCAAATGTGTCAAAATAAAAATAAGAAATATTATAGTGGACACGTCTATGTTTCCATCTTATATTTAGTTTCTCACATTCCCTTAATAAGAGAATCTGGTTTATAGCTCAGGGGAATTAGGTGGGCTCCAGTCACCCTGAAACTAGGGTATGTATGTCACACTTCTGTGACTCTGAAGTTATTAGTGGAAATTGCTATGGTGGAATTCTAGGAAACCTCCTTAGAAGGAGACTCACTTAACTCAATTGTGCACTTTCCCTTCACCTTTTCCCTTCAGTCTACATAGACAATGAACTTGACACTGGAAAATGAACGCTCATCTTACAATCAGAAAAACAATTTTGATAATAAAAGCCACATAGCAAGAAAATCCCTGAAGAAACAGAAGAAACTTGGGTTTCTGGCTGTGATCATCCACCCAGTTGATTAGGTCTGAATTGTTCTTATTGGGATTTCTATTAGTGAGAAAAAAAATGTACAGATCCCTTCATTGTAAGGAAACTTTTTGGTCCAGATTCTTCCTACCTGGAATGAAATTCAGCTATTATAGCTAATCATTTACACCTGTTAAGAAATAAAAAAATTAAAAACTTGTCTGTCCATTAAAGAACTTATAAGTATAGTGAGTAAGGAATTTGAGTCTCAAATGTAGAAATTGGGAATTGTCTGTTAATAGGATTCCTCCTTCTAAGATGGAAACGTGGAGCAAAGAGGAACAAAAGAAAACTGCATTAGAGTAGAAAAAAATGTCACGAGATGGGGCAGGTGCTAGAAATTAAAAGCAGAAAATACAGAATGTCAGTTGGCAGTGTCTTGACAAAACTAACATAGGCTGGTCCATGCACAGGCAGGCAGAAGCTCTGCATCCAAGCCACACCTGACAGGACAGCTTGTATTCTACTGCCGGAAGACTTCCCAGCTCCTCTCACACTGACATAAACTGGAAGGGGGATAAAACTCTCTGGGCAGATCATGTGAAATGGAAAGATTGGGTCTGAAGTTGCCAGTGAACATTTTAGAGTTCTTCAAAAGGTCAGGAAGTCAAGAGCTAGCAGGACTCATGTCCGTCTCCACCTTCCTTTTGTAAATTATGTTTTGGTTTATTCACTAACTCATCATTTCAGTCAATTTATGTTGTCTACTGTGTTCTAAGTATTCCTAGCAGTGTATCGGCCTCCAATCACTATCAAACTATGATGATGTTTTCTTCATATAAAATATGACATCTGGGGTCACCTGACATAGTAGGCCTTAACACGGATGATAGAGCATATTGGCTTCAGTGGAGGGGCTATAGAAGGGTGCCAGTGGGGATGGGGGTATAAAATACACAAAAATTCAATAAAAACATAAATAAATTTAAATAAATAAAATATGACTCAGAGCCAGGGATATGGCTTAGAAGATTAAAAAAAAATATTTACCATGAAAGCCTAACAACCTGGTTTCAAACCCAAAAACACATATAAAAAGCCAGATATACAGCGACATGCATCTGCAATCCCAGCATTCCTACTGGGAGGTAAGAGGTAGAGACAGGAGACTGGACGCTCCTGAGCCAGTTATCCTGGAGTATGCAACACAGCAGCAGAAACTAGGAGAGAGGGCATGTCTTGACAAGTGGAAGGTGAGAACCAATCCCAAAAGGCTTGTCTTTTCACCGCCACACTCATGCCATGGCATGCATAACCACAAAATTAATTATTTTATTAATTTTTAAAAATTAAAAATGACTCATATATAGTACAGAGAGTCTAAAAGAGAATCAACAGACTCATAAAACATTATCAAAGAGCAGTCAAGGAACTGAGACTATATAGGCATTTGAAAAAGAACGTTAATTTAAAATTTCCAGGTTAGATGTAAAATTAGTATTACAGACTCTGCAGTTCAAATTCCTACTTGACAAAAATTTTTTGTACCTCTTTTGGACAGAAATCCTTAAGTAGAATTGTAACATTAGAATTGGGGCCCTGATCTACAATAAGTGAGCAGACACAGGTGTTTTCTCAAATTAGTAAGCAGCCTTTGGGTGGGTCTATTATTTAATGCTCTAGGACACTAGAAGGACATGCCATCCTCTTTCCTTTATTTCTAATATGCAATGATTTTCAGACTAGAAGCTGATTCTCTGTGCTGCTCTATTATACCTAACCTTCAACTCCAGGGAAGTGCAGAAAAAAGACTTAAGAAAATTAAATCTTCGTATTAATTTACACCTGGAACTTGATTAGACATGTCGTTTAATTCTCATCCAACTGAACAAAGTGGTTGCTACTAAACAAATTTTAAAGATTTAAACCATTGCGGCTAAAAGTATTGACATCATACAATAAGAGAGGAATTTAATATCTAATTTCCAAATAGCATTTAAGCTCTTTCCATTGCAGCCCTGTGATCTCTCATGAAATACATTGTGTGTGTGTGTGTGTGTGTGTGTGTGTGTGTGTGTGCCTTTCACTCTTTGATGAATAGAGCAGTCTTTATTGATACCTTGCAATCTTTCCAGGCCTGGCACTGCAGACTAGGACTATCTCTGCCTTCATGCAAACTCACACTTTGTAGGGCTCCAGACCTTAACTTAATCTGACATTATCACATGCATTTCTCCAATAATATTTGTTTGAATGCATACTAATTTGAATGGATTCCTTTGTCTTTATCAAAGCATGTTCCTTCTTCTGCCATCCAAGAGCAAAACTTTTACCCTGTTTTTGCAGCAGGCCTCTGTCATTCCTTGCTCCTTCTAGTCTTTCCCTCCTAATGCCATTTCATCCCCTCAAATAAGAGCTGCAGAGCTTTCCTTGCAAGTGAGACAGATAGTCTCACATGCTCTATTCAAATGCTTCAGATACCTAAATGACTAGCAGCTGCTCTTGGGAAACCTGAGCCAGGAGCCCTTTCAAGCAGACTGCTCCATCAAAGCCTCTCCATTGGCAACGGGTACAGGATGGGTCTAGATGGGACAGACAGCCCAGCGGGAGCTTGGCTTTCATTTCAGACACATGACCCAGGAATCTGTTCCTTACTTCAAAATGTCACAGCTCTATGCAGGTTGAACGTAATTTAGGTGGCCCTTCTTGGTGGTTTTTCACATTGTACCCTGTCCCCGATTAAAAAGAAAAATTTAAAACACTCTCAACACCTCTGATTGAATTCAAGGCCCATTCCATAGGATGGAATTCCTACTTGATACTATAACCCTGGCCAAGACCCCTGGCTAGGGAGGTCACATACTCTAGGGGAGAACCTACTACTGTTGTTCTGCTAAATGGAAGTGTCATCAAACTGCTTTTGAAATACTTGTCCTTATGCCAACAGATTAGTGGAGTTCTCACTCCTCATTACAGAATCTTCTTATTGCAGTGGATGGGAATTAACGACTCACAACTAGTGAACATGCAAAAAAATAATTGAGTGGGGAGTGTGCATCTCTAAATGGACATCTGTGTCACCCCTCCCAGAAAACCTCAGGGAGCACTGAGGAAGAGGGAGGAGAAAGACTCTAAGGGCCAGAAATCAGGGATGACTGGAATAAAACAGTGCCTTCTGGACACAACAGGGCTGCTGAATTCATGAACTCACAGAAGCTGTGACTGCCTACCCAAGACCTGCACAAGATCAAGCCAATCAACATTCCAGCATGGATGGGAAAGGAGTTTATGAAGCCCACACCTAACAGAGAGCAACTGGCAGTTGACAGATTCTGGAGGAAGGAGAATTGTTTTTCTTTAGGGTTGTGGTCCCCAGTAGGTTGACCATGTTTGAGTGAACCGTCCTACATCCATGCATGTATGGGCAACACTAAGTGGACTACAGTTATTGTGTTTTGAATAAAGAGGGTCATTGACCCAGTGGTCCAGGTGTGGGAGGCTCCTTAGATAGTCATCAAAAATGCAAAACAGCAAGAGCCTTTTCCTTTAGGGCTCAGACTAATCTTTTGCTCTTTGTTCTCAAATTGTGGTAAACCACATTTCCTGTCTGGGAGGGGCAGTTGTGTGACTGACCAATGGTTGAGCAGGAGGCTGTGGAATTCATGCCATCTAGAGTTCTCTGGACTATTCATAACCACAGGCTTCATTCTTCCATGATTATTCTGTTTTCAGATGGGCTGGCACCTGAGGCATTCTTACCAGATTTGTTAGGGTCTGAGCCTGAGCCTTGGCATCCTAACCAAGCTAGACTAGGCCACTGGTTCTCAATCTGCCAATTAAGTAATAGTGAAAATCACAGAAGGGACATTTATTCAATGTGGCCACACTGGGAAGAGGAAAAAACAGTTCTGTGGTAGCCCCCTTCTGGTCTATCTTTGGGATCCTAACATGGGATGTAGGCTAAATATGAAATGGGGAGAAAGAGGGTCCCCTAGAGGGTTCTTAGTCTCATTCATAAAAGAACTTAGGAATGGACCCAAATGGAAGCTTTAGGACAATTTTATTAGAATTTTAAAGAAATGTCTTCAGGGCAGGGGAGCTAGTAATCTTAGCAGCTGCCTTGAGGAGAAAAATGGTAAAGACAAGGAAAGAAAGCCATGGAGCCATGCAGATTTAGAGCCTGACTAGAAGCCACATGGCTGGGAAAAGAAAGCTTCAGAGAAAAAGTAAAGAAATACAAGATGTTAGAAGCCCAAAGCCTTAAAGAAACCGTGTTTAGACAAGGAATATGAAGAAGAAAAAGCAAGATTATGCTTTTCCGAAGAATTCAGAAAAGCAGGTAGACTTACAGAGACCCATATGACTGTGGCTGGTCCAGAAGTTCTGCGCTAGGAGGCAGATTCCAAGCAGGAAGCATTTGCTGTCTTATTAACACACTAGGTATTCTGCCCATCTATTGAGCATAACTTAAGGTGAACTCACCTTCCTAGGAGTGATCCTATGACCAGATGATTGACCAGAGGTGAAACCGGAAAGGTGAGTCTTCCAACAGATAGACTAGAGATTTTATAGTCTTGCCAGTTAAACGTATGGGGCTATCTGCTACTCTAACATATTAGAAGGCTAGAAGAATGCATAGCCACATAGTCTGGTCAAGGTGAGGTCCCATGCAGCATCATTGTCTCTGCTCCAGTCTCTCCTGCAAAGTAGTCTGAGAAGTTTTCAGAACTGAATAAAATCTCCTCTCGGAAGACAAGTTCCCCTCTGGCTGGTACTAACCTTTCGCCTTTTCTTTCTTCCAGCGTGATTTCTGGATACATCCCAAGTCCTTGAGGACTATTATTTTCATACTCTCATAGCCAGAGGAAGGGGGCACAAGTGTCTCTTTTAGAATATGTTCATTCTTACCAAGATGATTACATCAAAAAATTTCAAATCTGAAAACTTCAGTCATAGCCCAAGAGAAGAGGGGGCAGGGACTTCCACTGTTTTTCTCAAACCATGACAGGCTTAAGAACACTCTGCTGCCAAACTTGCTTTTTTTCCTGGTATAGAAGTGAAACTTTTAAACACAGCTTGAGAGCTCCCCTTCCTCTTGATCTGTGTTTATTATACAGATACATGAGACTGGTCAGTAACTAACATAAAACGCATTATCTAGATTAGATTGGCCTGTGGACATGTGTATGGGGGGGCTGTCTTGATTGTTAATACATGTAGGAAGACCCAGAGGTACCATTTTATAGTCGGGGGTCCTGAACCTGAGCAGTGTGAGAGGAGAAAGCTGGCTGAGAGCAAGCAGCTTACACTCACCCACTTCCCTCCACTCCTGACTGTGGATGCACTGGTTCCTGCCTTGACTTCTCCATGAGGGACTGTGTGGAATGGTAAGCCTAATAAACTCTCCCTCCCCTAGGTTGCTTTCTGTTGGGGTATGTTATCACAGAGACAGAAATGAAATGAGGATATAGGTGAAGCAAGAAGTTGAACCTGGACCTAGTGTATGAATCCCAATGACCTCCCTGGAGGGCTGAGACAGGTGGCTAGAATGATCTGGTGGGAAAGGTATTTTTACTTTGTCCAGGGTGACTAGAGTAGATCCAACTCATCTTCCTTAAACCAGCTGCCTGGAGACAAACTGGGGCCCAGATACTACATATCAATATGTTTTAGAAATATAAATGAAACTAACAAACAAAATATATTCTACCTTCCTTAAAAAATGTACCTTTGTAGCTTAGCTTTGATGGTATATTTGAAATTCATTGAAAAGTATTTGAAAAACTTCTACTTCAGAAGACTGGATGTCAGCATAATGCCAAACAAAACTGAATTTTAACTCAAGTTGTAGTAAGTGGTCAGTATTAGAGTTATAAAGTAATGATGTGATCAATAAGTGATTATGTATTCTCCCATTAAAATATTTTCTTAGGGCTGGAGAGATGATTCAATGGGTAAGAGTTTTTCTTTGCAAGCATGAGGACCTGAATTTGAATCCTCAGCCATCACTTAAAAACTCAAGCGTGGCTACCTGTGCCTGTAACCCCAGCACTGGGGAGTCGGGATAGCAAACCCAGCCTAGCCCAAGCTGGGTTCTAATTCAATGAGAGACTCTCTCAGGCAACAAAGCAGAAAGCTATAAAGATAGACACCTTGATTTCCTGATTAGCCTCCACATGCAGGCACCAGGAGTGGAGATGTCCATTGTTAGGGTCCGTGACTCAGTGGGTCTCTTCTGGAGAACAAATGCACGAGTATGGAGATGCAAAAATCAGCAGAGTTTTATTAAACCAGCTAGCTGGGGCCGACCGTCCTTCCAAGACACGCAGGTCTGGTTAGAGCGATCGACCCTGAGGCAATTTTAGGTAAAGATTATATAGGCTCCCACAACCGTTACACAAAAGCCTGCGCTTATACAGCCAATAGTTTAAAAGCAAGCATTTCACAAACCAATAACTTTAAAACAAGAAAAATGTTACAACTCCCTTCAGGTGTCTCAATCGGGGAGAGATCGTTGGTATGTGCCTGGTACGACTCTTTTCTGTTATCTTGTGTAAGCAGACATGTCTACATGACATGACACAGAACAGGTCAGGCTCTGGGGGCTGTAGCACTTGCCTCTATCTCTAGATGCCTGTGTCTCCAGTTGAGTTAATTGGTTACAAGCAGTAAATTTAAACAAGTAAATTCAAGCAGTAAATTCAGACAAGCAGTATATTCAAACAAGCAGTAAATTCCTCTTTCCCTAACATCCATATACTCATGTGAATGTGTCACACATATACACCACATATACACCACACACAACACAAACGCATACACACGTGTAAAATATGCATATTTCTTGACTTTATTTCCATTTGTTCCTGAATATTGTTAAAGATTTTCACATAATTTGTGTTCTACTAACAGAAAAGCCAAATTAGAAAGTTTTCTTGAATTATTGCAATGCTTGGGGCTTTTTTAATCAATTATAATTCAGAAAAAATATTCCCCTTGAGGCATTAACCACTGCAACTATAAAGGAATACTTTATGTAATATTTAGATCCAGAAATTCACCATTGTTTTATACACTATGTTGAAATATTTCAAGGTGACTACATATAATAAATTATTGTCACGGAAAAATCATCAAATATCTCAATTGTCTCACATAAGGTACAAGTAAATTACATCATTTCTATGTGAATTATTTGAATTCACATAACATTTCCTAAGATTTTATTTTATTTCTCTCTTCTAATGGATCTTACATCTTATTTAAATTTAATTTGTTTTCTTTAGAAGCATTTGGTCAGCATCCCCAGTGTATAACTGGAGGGTCATGGCATCCAACTTAATAGGCTCTATCTAGACATCCCTTTTTAAATCAGGGTTAGAAGAGCATACATACTCTCAGAAGTGGTCCCAATGCCATCACTACAGGTACAGTTTGGAATAGTCTTTCAAAAGCAGACTCAAACTATGGACCTTATATGGCCCACTGTTCTATAGGGTTGTCCTCTGAATCAGACAGATGCCATCCGGTGTTCAGCTATACAAGATAGCCAAAGATCCTCACAACTGGGCTTGACTGTTCATGCCCCTGATTAGGAGGGGCAGGGAAAGTCTCAGACCCTCACCTGAGTATCAAACCACACCTCCCCACTTATGATGAGAAATTCAGCTGTTTTTGCTAGAGTGTATAGGGATAGAGTATACAGGGAGGCTTTCTGGTCATTTTATGTAGGGAAGCCATCATCCATGCTTAGGTGAAGACTTTCTGGTACAGCCTTAGGGAACACCCACACTTCTGTAAGTAAACTCTCACCTATTGCCCTGTAAGTAAGCCCAATAAATTCATTGATTTCCCATAGTGCATTTTGGTGGAATCATACCTCCCTATTTGTCATTGGGACCAAGGGAGGAGGGAGTGGGTGTTGTTTACATTTCCCCCAGAGAATGTTAGGAGACACAAAATGTTTGTATATTATAGCAACATTCTATATTACACACATTTTTCCTTACCTACCAGGTTTGTGCTGTTATTTGAGAAAACTGTCAGTGATCGTTTAACTGTTTCAATGAATCTATGTGTTTCCTACTTCATATTTTGAGAATTTATTGAATTATATTAAACATTTTTGCTATAAAAATAGCAAAAGATATGCCAGGTGTGATGGCACATGCCTGTAATTCCTGAACATGGGAGCATGAGAGATCATGAGTTCAAAGCCAGTCTAGGAGAGACCCTGTCTCAAAATAATTTCTTATTTTTATTCTAGTTATTATTTGTAATTCTAATGTCAGTACCAATCTAATGGATGATGTAAAAAAAAATCACCCTTCACATGTGTTACTGGGTCCAAGAGGAGTGAGTCTTGCATATACTAGAGTGGAAAGTGCTGCAGGCTGTCTTCAGCCTGGGAACAGCATGTCCCTAGCCTTCTCTCTGGATCTGGGGTGTCCCAGGCTTAGGCACAGTGTTAGACTCCCACCTTATCTATGCCAACCTTTTTTCTGTAGATCCCAGGTTTGTGGTTCCTCAACTCCAGTTGTACATGACCTTCATCCTGTGACTGTGCCTGGGTCCAGGTTTTCCCTTTGTAAGTGATCATCAGTCATATTGGATTAAGAACTTTGTTGGGGACCTCTGTTATGCAAAGTAGAAGCCCCTTCACATCCGGACAGCTCATGCAGCTTGGGATTATGTGCTGGGGCTCCTTTCATAGCAGGGTGCCTTCCTGGCATCTTTCCTGACTCTCCTTTTGAAGTGCCCGCCACGAATGCTCTAAACACAAACATGGCCTCTGGCTTTAGGAATACCATGCCTTCCTGTGATTTTCAGGCAGACAGCAGTCTGGCAGAAACCCACTTCCATATGTAAATACAATGTCTCACAAAGTACCTAACAGCCAAAGCTTTTACCACTACCCCCATGGTATAAATATTCTAGTCTTCTCTCAATATTTGGAGCTAGAAGAAGACTTGGAGCTAGAAGCAGACTTAGAACTAGAGCAGGAACTGGGTCACTGAGACTTGGAATAAAGAGCTGTAGACTGAGTCTGTGTCTCCTGCCTGCAATCTAGTCTCCCCGGGGGGCAGCATTCCTCCCTTACCGACTTGCGGACATTCCTAGCTTTCGCTGTCCTCGTACTCTTCCCGCGTGGTTCAGTGGCCAGTGGACCTCACATCCTGAGGAAAGTACACAGGTGGAATAGGGACAGGATTCGGCTGGACAACGCTCCAGTAGCAGAGGAACTTTCACCACCAAAAGCCACGGCCAGCCGCCGCATCCAGGAGACACGAGCCATGGTGCCACAGGACGCCACCGGAAAAGCTTGCGGGGCCAGACCTGCCATCCTCCAGATGCACGGTGGGGAAGCCTGCGGACCCGCCGTGCCATTCGTGAAGTGTGCACAGGGACCCCAAGAGCCCAGCACGCACATGCATATAGAACTTTCCCTATTCCTGTAGGTCCCATCTTAACTAACCATATCTGCAAAGACACTATTGTCAAAGGACCCTTCCAGATAGTCTAAATCATTTCTGAATTGAGAAGGGAACATACCTTCTTGTTTCTCCTATTTTATAATATACTGCTGTGTTGCATTCACAAGCACCTTTATCTTTTTCTAAAAATTTGCATATTTTCCAGGTACATACTACATCACTTCCATTTTTATAGATATGAGGCAAATAGATAAAAAGGAATGTGTGGTGGGGGTGGGGGGGTAAACAATATCCCTAAAATCACACCATTTTTTTTTCTGATGCTAGTTTCTGAGTACCAGGATTTCTAGACCAGTGATTTTATTCCAAAACTGTGTTGCATTGCCTTTCCTTCAAATGTGATTTGTTTTTCTGAAGCTGCTTTATTGCTACTGCTCCAGTTCCCACCCAAACAATGTCAAAAATCTACTTAATCTTCCCACTTTCTGTGCCCATATGAATTCCAACTCAATGCTTTGTTACTGTGTTTGAAGAACATGATAAACTGTTCAGAGACACAGTGAATTCTCCAACTACTGAGAGGCAAATCAGATGGTTTGCAACCCTGAGTTCTAGATCTGGATTCCTCACTATCACAGGAGTATCCTCTGATACCTGCCTGATAGAATCTCTACATTTTCCCAGGGAAAAGTCAGAAAGATTGTGAAAAAGCTAAGATCTAGAAGCCAGACTGAACTTGGCTAACATTCCATCATAACCATAGACTAGCTATAAGCCATATCTCAATTTGATAACATAATGAAATATCAAATTGCATATAAAACTTTCTATAAATCATGAAGTGCTTTATAAATGCTAGAACTCCATATAATAGTTGCATACAGTAGGTTTATCCCATCACTGTTGTTCTGGCTTTCCCACCACCTCTAACCATCTGGGTGATTGGAGTGCTCCCCTCTGATCCTCATCATCTGGATCAGAGGAGGACTAAGTAAATCTGATGGGCACCCCTCTTCTAAAAGACCAGCATCTGTGGAAGACACTGTCCAGGTTAGATAGTCTAGGAACAATGCTTCCCTAGCCCCCTTCCCGGTTCAGGTACGGGATTATAATCCCCTTATCTATGCCACCCTTCTTTCTGTCGTCTAAAATAGGAGAAACATCAGTATGGTCTAACAAAGTTACCCTAGATCATATAACTTTTCAGTTTCAAATTCCTAGATTTCATACGTGCAAGAAAAAAATTCTTTAGTTTTACATTTCTGGTAATTTGACGACATCAGCTCTAAGAAAGTAATGCACCATTTCTCAATCTGTTTCTCATCTGCAGAATTTGGGGTAGCAGGGGAAATGACGGAATAGGACAGTCATTTTCACATAGAATTAGTGGGAGAGCTTTGAGATTATTCTGTTGTGGGCCCCACTCTGATTAACACTTAGGATGACTCCTGAGCATCAGACTTCTAAAACTCTCTAAGTGGCTAGAAAGGAGCAGACAGACTTAGAAGCAACTACACCCTCTGATCTTTCCCAAATATAACACAAGATTATCAGAGAAGAGGTTCCTTTCAAAGCCAAGAGAAAAATGGAATCTGCCTGGGAGAAACCAAGGAAAGACTGAGTGGTCTGTGAGAACCCAAAGCATATCAGGACAAGCATTACCATGGCTCCTGGTGTTTGAAAGCCTTGCTCTCCTGAGCAGGGTGAACTCATCACCTCTAAGATGGAAGCACTTCAGGAACATGTGACTTTCAGGAAGATGACATCAAATGGCAATCCAATTTTCTTCTGAGATATGACAAAAAAAAGGCTACTAGAAATTCATAGGGCCCCCTTTCTGCAACATAGATTCATGCATTCGTGAGATACTTATTATATATTAGATATTTATTATTACAGGCCATTCAACATCCAGTCATTCAACAAATACATTCAAGGTACATGCTGCCTATAGGATATATTGTTAGACATTTGAAATCTACTAGTAAGCAAAATATAGAATTATCTTATCCTTCATAGAAAGGAGCATTATGTGATGAGAAATGGACCAGGCCTGTTGACTAGGGGAAGGGTAGAGGTAGGGTGATGATATATGCATGTATGGACATGGAAAGACTCACTGCAGATAAAATCTAGCAAAGCCTCAAGGTGGGGAGACAAGGGGCCTGGGCATGTTCTTAAGAAGCTTCCAGGCAAGAGAAAAAACAGCAGGATAGTGAATCTGGATAATCTCTCTGTCCCAGAACTCTATCATTTGATTAAAGAATCAATGCTCTGTTTCAAATTTATTTGGAAGTGGAAACTAGAGTCTGTGCAAGCAAAGCTCTCATGCTTTGGAGAAGAATGGGTTCTATCGGTAAGACCCTTCTTTATGCATCTTAGCAATGGAGAGAGCAAAGGGAACCTTTTCAAGCACATACCCCACAGTAAAAACTGAGCCACTGTGGAGCTTTTAGAGACCTGCAGAGCTTTACAATCCACAGGGCACATTCCTCAGTGAGGAGCTCCAGGGAGGAACAGGGACCAGGGCAGCAGAAGCCACCCAGTTCCATGCTGATTTTCAGACTGGGATGAGATTTCATTTTTATCATTTTTGGACCAATCCCCTTTCCAATTAGGGATCACAGCTGCTAAGAATAAAGTGGTGTCTGTTCAGCTGGCAGAAGGCACAATGGCCCACTCACGCCATCAATGGCAGACATTGTTCAGAAAATATTGCCATTGAGATTTTTAAATGCTAATGGAATTAATTTCTATTTCAGTGTTGATTGTCACTAAGCTTCTTTTTTTTTTTTTAAAGAAAATGGGAGGAGGGGTTTTTATTTTCATCCAAGGGGACCAAAAAACATTTCTTATGAAAATAAAGGTTCAGAATATTTTTTAAATTCCAGTAACTTTTGATAATGTTTATTTATAAAACTTCTTGGTAGAGGAGACAGCAACTTTGAATGCCTGAGCCTTTCGTTCAGTCAACTCTGTGATTTTCAGGGCAGAGTGGTACCCAGTCTCTTTCACACCCACCCGGAACTGTTTTCACAAAGCTGTGTCAGCACGCACATTTCTGTTTTAGAGATCTGTAATTGTCTGTCAGATTTCCTTTGTCATAAAGACATGCCAAATGACTATCTTCCCTGAGCTATTTTTTCTTAAGTCCTTAAACAAAAAATTCAGTGTGCTGCTCCTGGCTTTCTCCTTTTGTTGAATCAATGCTCTTTTTCCCCTCCAGGAAAGGAGGTCTTTACTCATTAGACAGCCTGGTGTTATCCAAGGAATGTGATCTTCCAAACAGAGGCCTGGTTCTGAAAGCAGAATGCTCAGTGGCTAATGTGGACTTCATATCTCAAGATCCAAAGTTGTATGGGTTCTTCCCCTTTGGGTTGCTTTCACACAGGCACATAGACTGGGTGACTTAAAAACAGACATTTATTTCATACAGTTGGACATAGGGTAGTATTCTGTTGGACAAAGAACGAGTTTTACTATGAACATGACAGTCAGTTTGGTCCTGGGTGAAGGCCCTTTTTCTGGTTTACAGAGGTCCAGCCCCTCACATGCCCTCACATAATAGAAGGAGAGAGAGGATGCTTCTTACGAGGATACTAATCTCATCATGATGGCCCAACACTCATGAGCTCATCTAAACCTAATTGCTCTCAAAGGCTCTAAGCTCCATTTCTAAATACCACCACCTTGGAGAGGATTCAACATACACATCTTGGGGGAAGGCACTGACATGGGAAATTGGGAATGTCTTTGAGTTTGAGGGAGGCCTTTCTTCTCACCTCAGGCGGGCTTAGCTTCAGAGAAGGCTAGGATCCTGGAAAACCAGACAACTACAAAGCCAACCCCAGCCAGTGGCTCTGGAATTCTTGTCCTGCAAAGACCACAGAGGGTGATGTTTAGGATGAAGTTTATTATAGATCCATAGGTGGAAGCAGAGCTCCCATATAGCAGGAGTTGGGTCATGAGGATGGGGTACCAATGAGCTACTGAGGGAGGTTAAAGGACTTAAGCAGAAACTGGGGTGGGGCATGAGGAGAGGGATGAGCTGGTCAGTCCAGTTGGCCCAGCTGCAAGGTGTCCAGATGCCTGCTCTCTCCTTCAGTCAGGTCCTCACCTATAGCTTCCAGGCAGGGGTAAGAGAGTTAACAGGGACACAGATCTCTCCTCTGGCATTCCTGCCTCCAGCGTTCTCAGAAGTGCTGCTTTGGGTCCCAGCCCTACCTGACCAGTTCATCTCTAGTTCTCATCTTCACAATCTTTTCCTTAGCAAATAAGACCATTTATTAAATTTAACATCCTCCCAAGTGTATAAGATCTTTCCTTACAAGTCACAGTAACAGAGGCACAGGATGGTCAGTGATCCACCTTAGGGTTGAAGGGCCAACAGGAGAGGGTCTGGAATTTGAGCCATTTTTGCTGACTCTGAAGACTCTGGCACCAGACCATATATATGTGAATTAAGTTGAGTATGAGAAGAAAAGTTGTAGATTCCTGCTATAAACTAACCACACTGACTGGTAAGAGTTCATATACCTGCAGCAAAGTCCATCTTCTGCCTCAGCAACAGAAATTGTCTCTGAAGGCCAAACACCTTATCTCCTGACACAAATTCCAAAACCATCAAAAGCAATAATTGAAATCATATCACCAGGTCAATCAGTCTATGAATTTGACAGCTTAATCAAGAGATATATGGTCTCCACTATCATTTTTTTTTCATCTAGGACCAAGCAATTTCAGAATGATAAACTCAGATACATAAGTTTACCTGAGGCTCATACAAAGAATTCCAAGAATTGACCCTCTTTCAGGTCAAAATACTTTTCTTGTTTAGTGAAACCTAAAAAGAAAAGAAAAGCCTGAAAATCTAACAACACAAACCCCTCTTAATTCAATAACTTCTTTATAACATTATCTATCCTGGAGGAAATAGCAGATGAGTCCAGATTTCTTGGATTTATTCTCATCTTCCCTTGAAGGTGACACTGGGACCTTAAATGCAAACATGGACTGAATTAACCTCACAGGCAGCTCTGACCTAGTGAGATGTTTGGTTCATTCCTTCCAACTAATTTGCAGCCACACTCCCATTCTCAGATAATATCCCTAATCCTACCCCATGGCGACCTTGAAATGTTAGTTGGATTATGTTTTAGGGAAAAGAGGTGTGCTCTGGGAGACAAATCAACCCCTTAGATGTGATTTTATGGGAACTGACTTTCTCTGGGCACCTGCAATAAGACCATCAAGTTAGGAACACACTAAATGAAAAGAGAAAAAAATCTAGCAAAGGCTGAAGTCAAAGACTAAGGCTGGAGGGCAATCAATAGTTGAATTTCTTTCCAAGTAACTGTCGAGAACCAATCTTCAGCATCATTCTTTCTCAAACTAAAAGGGGTTTTTTAATTACTAAACTAATTTTCTTCCTTAAATTGTTTTTGATTCTTTGAGACTTTCAGACAATGTATTTTGAGCATATTGCCCTATCCTCCTGCTCCTCCCAACTTGATGGGGTTTTTTGGGTTTTTGTTTCTGTTGTTGTTGTTTTGTTTTTTTCCTGGCATTCAATTTGTGTTGCCCAAATAATGTTGGATATGACCTGCTCTGGAGCATGGTCAACCTATCAGGGGTCACATTCTTAAAGAAAATTGACTCTTCCTCCATCATTAGCTATCAAATAACAATAGTTCCTCAGTTAGGAGTCTGACTTTGTGCACACTTCACCCCCTGCCCTCCATGCGGAGATTTTGTCTGGCTTGAACTTGAGTAGGCCTTGTGCATGCTGTCACAGTTGCTGTGAGTTCATATGTGCAACTGCCCTGCTGTCTAGAAAAGAGTTTCCTTGGAGTCATCCATCACCTCTTGCTCTACAATCTTTCTGCCTCCTCTTCTGAGGATCCCTTAACCTTGTGGGGAAGAATATGATACAGATGTCCCAATTAGGGCTAAGTACTCCACAGTCTCTTATTCATTGTATGGTGACCAGTTATGGGTGTCTATATTAATTTCTTTCCACAAGAAAAAGCTTCTTTGATAAGGGATGACAGATACAACAGATACACTAATCTATGGGTATAGCAATAAGTCATTAGAAGTCATTTTAATACTATGTCAATTTAGTAGAATATTAGTAGTAGATTCTCCCCTAAGTCTTATTTCCTATCTAGCCACAGGTTCTTGACCCCAATTGTGGTGCCAGGTATGGGTTCCAACTCATGGACTAAGCTTCAAATCCAATCAGAGGATAACTGGCCACTATCCATAACAGCAGTGTGCTTTACCAACCCCCTAGGTGCTTCTAAATACACTCAAGTTGATAACATAATTAACCATCATGCATGATAAAGACCAACATGCTCAATGTCATCTTTTTATTTTATTTATTATTTTTATTTTATGTGTATGAGTGTATTTCCTGCATGTATGTTAGTGCACCCATGTCACGCAATGCCACAGAAGTCAGAAGATGGCTTCAGATTCCCCTGGAACTGGAGTTAAAGACAGCTCGTAGCCACCATGTGGGTGCTAGGAATAGAACTCGGGTCCTCTGCAAGAGCAGTCAGTGCTCTTAACCATCTTTCCAGCCCCTCAGTGTCATTTTGTAGGCTGAGCAAACCTTGTGCTTCTCATGCTTTTCTTTTCTTTCTTTTTCTGTCCTTACCTCCTTTTTTCTTCCACAGTGGTCAATAAATATTGAATTCCTTGAATTAAGCCAAACCAACAGTAGATTCTGCATTGACTAGCAAACTTGTGACCATACTTCTACTTTAATAATCCTGCAGTAGTAATCCCCAAAGCAGCTCCCAAACCCAATCCTGCCTTACATCTTAGCTAACAGAGATGTATGTGTTGGCTAGTATAAACACACATATAGTTTAATGGTTCTCTTAATTTTTATTTTTATACATTTTTAAAATAATTTTTAGAAGAAGTATCAAGAGTACATCTCTTTCACACATGGCTGTAAGTTTCTAGATTCACAGTTGACTTAATACGTTATACAATATTGAACTCAGTATAAACCCTGTAAGACATAAAATTGAATGAGTTTTTAACCTTAAAAAAGATCTCCATTTCATTTTAAAGTATACTGTTTCTTACGGAAAGATTCACTGTTTTTGCTAACACTACTGAGATATTGGCACATGCATCTCTAATCTGTATCTGATTATTACTAGTCATAACTGTTGCACTCGGATCCTTGGCACCTGTGTATGTGCTGTAGATGATGTAGGGATGTTGTTGTTGTTGTTGCTGTTGTTGTTGTTGTTGTTGTGTCTCCAAGTAGCTCAGAGAGCAGTGATGTAAGACAGAAAGTGACTGGGGGCTTCAAGTAGACAGAGCCAGATATTTGTGGCGTAGGACCAAAATCCTAGCATTAGCAATCCAAAAACAGGAGGCTCATTCAAGGGTAGCTGATCTTCACATAGAGAGTTCAGGCCAACCAGAGCCACAAAGCAAGACCCTATTTCAAAACACAACAATAAATAAATAAATAAATAAATAAATAAATAAATAAATAAATAAATAAATAAATAGACAGAGGCTTCATCGTTTTTTTCTTCTTGGCTCCCACAAGTTCATCATTCACACATACAGCTGCTGTCTTTTGTTTCCAGCAAAAATGTAGAGTCTTAGCCCTAGTCCTTAAATACTTGACCCGGCCAGGCTGCTGACCTCTCTATCCTGCATTCAGGAAATGAAGATACATAGCCAGCTGCCCCTTTGTAAGGTCTGAATGAGACTTCTGTCTCAAGGAAACCATCATTTTATTAATGTGATTAGCGGGCTGTGAAAATGTAGATGGAGAATAGAGCAGAGGAGAGCATGAAAACAGCAGCCCAGGATCCTTCAAACACGGGTTAGAAGTCAGTTACAAATTCCACATCTGGTTTCTTCTAGAAGGGAGGAAAATAACCTTGCAGAGTATGTAGATGGAAAATCTACTTTAATCAGATGTTGACAAGGGTTATCTGAAAGAGAAAAGAAAGGAAGTCGAGCAGGAAGGAAGGAGGCCTGGGAAATTTGTGGTCAATACTAGACCAAATCAAACTCAAATATTTGTACATTTATAAGACCCAATGCGTGATGAGGGGTGTTACGATGAGCAGGGAAGCTCTGCTGTTGAAACTGTTGAATGTGTATTATTGGGAAAACACTTCTTCCCAGAAAATCATTAGAAAACAAATAGATATTTCTTTCAGAAAAATGAAATAATAGACTGTGAGAAAATGTTTCCGCAATCAACTTCACAGGATGATTCTGTGGAGAAATTTCCTCAGATACATCTTTTAAAAAACATAGTGGACCTAAACTTCTTGAGTGTTTAACAGACATACTTTGAGGCCTATAATAATTTGGTCAGAGGGACATAAAGGACAGTTTTTGCTCCTTGCCCTCCTAGGTCAACTAGTTCCAGGGGACTATGAGCATCTCTCCAAATGTCCTATAATGGTGGTGGGTCACCTGTCCTCTTGATCAAGGAGACCGAGGAGACCCCATGAGATGGACTTGAACCAGTGTCCAGTCTACAAAGAGGAGGGTCAACACAGAGGAATAATTTCCTCCATGCTTCCAAGCGAAGCCAACCATGGCTGAGCAGGACTTTTGACTTATCTTCACATAGGCAGAACTGGTAAAAGAAAGGAGCCAGGGTCTCCTCCCAAGCCCATGTAACCCCTGAGGTACAGATCCTCAAATGACCTTAAGAGTAAAAATAAATCGGTTTATCTGGACCAACTGGCCTTAAACACCCAAAAAGAAAGTATAACCAAACATTAAAGGGGCCAATATAATTTCATAAGAGTCCGTATGTATAGCTAAAGGCTACATAACAAGCAACAATGCCAGACAAGCGATACCTTCTTTTGAGTTGATGGCCAG
>NW_008342276.1:6078778-6084320 GCF_000622305.1 Nannospalax galili | reverse complement strand
GGGGAAGGGAGGCTATGGGAGGGTGCTATCTGGGAAGTGGGTGTAAAAATAAATAAATAAATTAATTAATTAAAAAAAACATAGTGGCGCACACCTTTAATCCCAGCACTTGGGAGACAGAGGCAGGTGGATCTTTGTGAGTTTGAGGCCAACCTGATCTACATAGTGAGTTCCAGGACAGCTGGGGCTCCAATGAGACCCTGTCTCAAAAAATACCAAAACATATATCTATATAATTTTTATTTTATATGTATGAGTATATTGCCTGCATGTATGTAAGTGTGTCACTGTTATGCAATACTTAAGGAGGTCAGAAAAGAACATGAAATTCCCTGGGATTGGACTTATGGTTGTTATCCACCATGTGGGTACTGGAACTCAAATCCAGCTCCTCCGCAAGAGCAGTGCTCTTAACCACTGAGCTGTCTCTGAGCCTGCTCAGATACACCTTTTTTTAATTTTAATTTTTTTTGTCTTTTTGAGACATGATTTCCCTGTAGCCCAAGCTAGCCTGGAACTCACTATTTAGACCAGGCTGGCCTTGGACTCACTTCTTAAAAAAGTCTCCAAAAAAATTTATATTTGGGTTTCTCAGATTCACTTAAAAACTTAAAGTTTACCAAATATTTGATGACTATAAGCTCATCAAAGGACGTTTCAGTCTTCTTGTACCTTGAATCTTTTTATTTGTTTGCTTGATTTTAAGACAGGGTCGCCTTAGCCCTGGCTGATCTAGATTGCACAGTCCTGGTGCCTCAGTCTAGCAATTATTGGGATTACAGGCTGAACCACCACACCCAGCTTGACCTTTGAATTTTACCTACTTTCTTTTTTTTAATTTTTTTTAAATTTAATAACCACAGGATTAGAAGAAGCATTTCATTACAGCTTTAACATACTCAGTAACACATTCCAGAGCAAGGATACATCTCTTTCAAAGTTGGTTGTAGATTTTTAGATTCACAGTGAATTAATACAGTCATACAATATTGAACTCGGTATAAACCCTGTTTTCACTGTCTTTAATCTCTATGTATCTGATTATTACTAGTCACAGTCAGTTACACTCAGATCCTTAGTACCTGAGTATGGATATAAAGTCATCAGGTAGATTTCACTGGTAATATTTATCCCCTCTATTATTTAACATGAGGTAATTTTTTAAATTTTTTAATAACTACACGATTAGAAGAAGCATTTCATTACAGCTTTAACATATTCAGTAACAAACTCCAGAGCAAGAGTACATCTCTTTCACAAGTGACTGTAAGTTCCTAGGTTCACAGTTGAATTAATACAGTTATACAATATTGAACTCAGTATAAGCCCTGTAAGACATAAAATTGAATGAGTTTTTAACCTTTAAAAAAGATCTCCATTTTATTTTAGAACATATTGTTCCTTGCAGAAAGACTCATTGTTTTTGCTACTAACACTGAGATGTTGGTGCATGCATCTCTAATCTGTATGTATCTGATTGTTACTAGTCATAATTAGTTGCACTTGGATCCTTGGCACCTATGTTTGTTTATAAAGTCATTGGGTAGAATTCAGTGGTAATGTTTATCACCTCTACTAATTAACATGACATAAATTTCCATGCTTCCTCCTCAAATATAATACATTTTTAAAAATTTGTTGATTTTATTTTGAGTGTGTGTATATCACACAGAACATCCCAAACCATCTTATTCAAATATACACCCACTTCCCAGATAGCACTTTCCCAAAGCCTCCCTCCCCCAACTAGAGCCCTTATACTCTGATATCCCTGCTACTGTCTGCTGTGTTGTCAGCACCCCCAGCCATTCCCCACTACTTGTCCATCTGGTGAATCTAGTCAGCCTATCTAGAGGTCTTTGTTTTAGGAAGGTCAGCAGTTCCTCATCTAGCAGCAATCAGTTGTCAATACTCCTTTAGATAAGATTGGGGTCTGCTTTTCATTTTTCCAGTTCTATGCTGGGTTACTACCTGGGAGTCCCTTGGGCTACCCTGGCGAACAACTCAAAAGAAGGTATCTCCTATCTGGTATTGTTGCTTGTTATGTAGCCTTTAGCTATAGATATTGGCTCTTAAATAATTATATTGGCTCCATTCATCTTTGGTTATACTTTCCTTTTGGGTCTTTAAGGCCCAGATAAACGAATTTATTTTTACTCTTAAAGTTGTTTGAGGATCTGTTCCTCAGGGGTCACATGGGCTTGGGAGGAGCCTCTGGCTCATTTCTTTTACCAGTTCTGCCTATGTGAAGATAAGTCAAAGGTCCTGCTTGGCCATAGCTGGCTGCACTTGGAAGCATGGAAGAAATGATACCTCTGTGGTGACCCTCCTCTTTGTAGACTAGACACTGGTTCAAGTCCATCTCGTGGAGTCTCCTTGGCCTCCTTGATCAAGAGGACAGGTGACCCACCACAATTACAGGACATTTTGAGAGATGCTTATAGTCCCCTGGAACTAGTCGACCTGGGAGGGCAAGGAGCAAAAAGGGTCCTTTATGTCCCTCTAACCAAATTATTATAGGCCTCAAAATATGTCTGTTAAACATCCAAGAAGATTAGTTCCACCAGTCTGGTATTTTTAATTACTTTGTGTTATGTACATAAATCTTGGGCAAAGACCAATTGGTCCCAGATAAAACTTACCTAGGCATATATTTCTTGATCTGGTATGGATATTTTATCAGTAGGTTGTTGGACTAATATGGTTCCCTCTGGTTTTTAAAACTAGCTGGGCATTATTTATCTCTTTCCTTGTCTCACCCCTCCGTCATGGTTTCCCCACTTATGGTGCCTCCATTTTCTCCCCTTTTCCCTTAATAATACCCTTCTCCTATGATCCTCCCTCTCACTTTCTGTCTTCTTTGCCCTCTAGACCTGACCACGTAAGCCTTCTTGAAGTTTCTGAGCTGCGCAGGTCACTTCCTTGCCAACATGCCATTCCATCTGTTGGTGGCAGTTCTCCCCTCCAATCTTCACCTACAGATCAAGCTTAAATTTTCATTTCCTCAGAGTCCTGATTCCTGTACTTATGTCTGGATACATATTCACTTATCAGGGTTTGGTTCTAGGATCCACATATGAGTGAGAACATATGTTGATTTTTTTCTCAGTTTGTGTTACTTCACTTAGTATAACAGTTTCTAGTACCATCCATTTACCTGCAAATTTCATGATTTCATCTTTCTTTACTTCTGAGTAAAACTCCATCATATAAATGAACCACATTTTCCTTATCCATTCATCAATTGAGGGACACTTAGATTGCTTCCTTTTCTTAGCTATTGTAGAAAGAGCAACAACAAACATGGATATACAAGTGTCTGAGCAATAGGATGAGTTCTTTGGGTATACGCCAAGGAGGGGTACAACTGGGTCAAATGGTAGGTTCATTTGCAGTCTTTAAGAGTTCTCCACACTGTTTTCTATAGGGGTTGAACATGTTTGCAGCCCCACCAGCAGTGGATGAGTGTTCCCCTTTCCCTACATCCTCTCCAACATTTGGTATCATTTCTTCATTTGATCTCTTGATCTACCCAGTCTGACTGAGGTAAGATGAAATTGTACAGTGGTTTTAATTTCCATTTCCCTAATTATTAGTGATGGTGAACATCTTTTAAGATGCTTCTTAGCCATCTTTACTTCTTCTTTTGAGAACCCTCTGTTCAGCTCCTTAGCCCATCTTTTAATTGGGTTACTTCTTGTCTTGAGTCTCTGTTTTTCTTAGTTTGTTATATATTCTGGATATTAAACCTCTGGCAGATTTGTCACTGGTGAAGATTTTCTTCCATTCTGTGGGTTTTTTGTTCACTTCCCTGGTTGCCTCCATTGATGTAAAGAAGCTTTTTTAGTTTAATGAGGTCCCATTTGTTAATTCTTGACCTTGTTTCTTGAGTAATTGATATCTGGTTTAGAAAATCCTTTCCTACACCTATATCTTGTAGGTTTTTCCCTATGTTTTCTTTGAACAGTTTCAGAGTTTCAGGCTTCACATTGAGGTCTTTGATCCATTTGGAACTGACTTTTGTGCAGGGTGAAAGATAGGGTTTTAGTTTCATTCTTCTACAGGTGGAGATCTAGTTTTGCCAGCACTATTTGCTGAACATGCTGTCTTTCCTCCAGTGAATATTCTTGTCCCCTTTTTCAAATATCAGGTGGCTGAAATTTGCTCATATTTGGGTCTTCAGTTTTGTTCCATTGATCTATGGGTCTATTTTTGTGCCAGTACCATGTTGTTTTTATGACTATAGCTCTATAATACAGGTTAAAATCTGCTATAGTAATCCCCCTGGCATTGCTCTGAGTGCTCAGGGTTGGCTGTCTGAGGTCTTTCGTGCTTCCATATGAATCTTAGGATGGTTTTTGACAATTCTGTGAAAAATGTCTTGGGGATTTAAATTGACATTGCATTGAATCTATAAATGGCTTTTGGTAGGATGATCATTTTTACAATATTAATTCTTCCAGTCCATGAGCATGGGAGGTCCTTCCATCTTCTGGTGTCTTCCTCAGTCTCTTACTTTAAAGATTTAAGATTTTCATTGTCGAGGTCTTTAATGTCTTTGGCCAGGTTCATTTTGAGATATTTTATTTTATTTTGCAGCTATTGTGAAGGAGAGTATTTCCATGTACTCTTTCTCTGATTGCTTGTTATTGGTATATAGAAAGGCCACAGGCTTTCGTAGGTTTATTTTGTAACCTGCCATTTTACTGAACGTGTTAATAATTTCTAGGAGTTTTCTGGTGGAATTTTTGGCATCTCTTAGATATAATATCATCTGCAAAAAGGGATAATTTGATCTCTTCTTTTCCAATTATTACTCCTTCAATTTCCTGCTCTTGTCTTACTGCTAATACATGAGTTTCAAGCACTATATTATAGAGAAGTGGAGATAGTGGACAGCCTTGTCTAGTTCCTGATTTCAATGGGAATGCTTCCAGTTTTTCTCTGTTTAGAATGATGTTGGCTATGGGTTTGTTATATATGGCTTTAATTATGTTGAGGTATGTTTGTTCCTTCCAGTTCAGTTCCCTCTAAGACTTTGAACATAAATGCATGTATTGAGATGACCATGTGGTTCTTGTCATTGATCCCATTTATATGATTTATGATGCTTATTGATTTATCTATATTGAACCATCCCTGCATCTCTGGGATAAAGCCAACTTGGTCATGGTGTATGATCTTACTGATGTGTGTCTGTATGCGGTTTGCAAGTATCTTGTTGAGAGTTTTTCCATAGATGTTCATTAAGGATATGGGTGTATAGTTTTCTTTTTTGATTGTCTCTTTTTCTGGCTTTGGTATTAGAGTGATTCTGGCTTCATAGAAGGAATTTGGAAGTTCTCCCTCCATTTCTTTCTTTTTGAATAAATTAAGTAGTATTGGATGTACATCTTCTTTAAGTGTCTGATAGAATTCTGCTTTAAATCCATTTGGTTCTGGGCTTTTTTTTAGTCAGAAGGGTTTGCATTACTGTTTCGATTTCCATATATGTTAATATGTTATGGATCTGTTTAAACTGTTGAACTCTTCTTGGTTTAGT
>NW_008342276.1:6070102-6077537 GCF_000622305.1 Nannospalax galili | reverse complement strand
TTTCTTTCTGCAACCCCTTGGGTATAGTCATTCCTTTCTTTAGCTCTTTGATTGCTTCCAGAACTCTGTGAAGGGCTAGTTTTGTGGACATGAATTCCTTCAGCTTATTTATGTCATGGAAGATTTTTCTTTCCCCTTTGACTATAGTAGACATTTTGGCTGGGTATAGTAATCTGGGTTGGCAACTGTGGATATTTAATACTGGGAATACTTTGGTCCAGGCTCTTCTGGCTTTCATAGCTTGCACTGAAAAGTCAGCTGTAATCCTAATGGGTTTTCCTTTATATGTGACTTGTTTCTCTTTTGCAGCTTTCAATATTGTCTGTTTTGTACGTGTAGTGTTTTTACTATGAGGTGCTGTGGAGAGTTTCTTTTCTGGTCCTGTCTGTTTGGTATTCCATATGCTTCTTATATTTGTAATGGCATTTCTTTCTTTAATTTTGGGAAATTTTCTTCCACGATTCTGTTAAAGATCTGGTCCATGCCATTATCTTGGGATTCTTCTCCTTCCTGTATGCATATGACTCATAAGTTTCATCTTTTATGGTGTCACACAATTCCTGCATATTCCATTCTTGTGCTTTCTTAAATTTTTCATAATCTTTGCTTGAGTGTTCTAGTTTGTCCACTTTATCTTCCAGTCTTGATACTCTGTTTTCCATTTCATTCATCCTATTGGTGAGGCTTTCTCCTGTCATTTCTAATTGGCTTACTGATTCCTTCTGTATTTCAGCCTGAGTAGTCTGCAATATTTCTAGCTGTTTTCTGAAAGGTGAGTTAGAAGATTCAAATGGGTCTATCTCCATAACTGTTTCAAATAGTCACCACAGATTTTCAGTGCTTTCAGAAGTTCATCCCTATCTTCCTTCAGTTCTTTGATTTCTTTGTGTGTTCCTTAAATCACTGAATTCTTTTATCATGTTTGTAATTGTTCTTTTTAGTTCCATGTTGTATTAGTTAGGGTTCTCCAAAGAAACAGAACTGCTAGAATGAATATATATGTATAGGGATTTATCAGCTTAGCTCACAGGATAGAGTCTGAATAGTCCAACAATGGCTGTACCACACTGGAGAGGCTGAGAATCCGTAGTCACTCAGTCCATGAGGCTGGATGTCTCAGTAGTCCCAACTGGCACTGAAGGTCTGATGAATTCCAAAAGATCAGCTAGTCTTAAGTCTACAGCAGCAAGATGAACTCACCAGCAAGAGAGAAGACAAGCAGCAAGAAGCCAGGTATTCTCTTCTGCCTTGACCTTTTATACGGGCTGCCATCAGAAGGTAACACCCATATTTAGGGTATGTCTTCCAGCTCCAGATGATCCAATCAAGAAGATCTCTAGCATTTCAGTTAATCCCAGATCCAGTCCAGTTGACACCCAGGATTAGCCATCACAGCTAGCAAAGTAAAAGTCCAATGCCAGGGATGAACTCCCCCTTTTGAAGCCATTGACAAGAGGTCTCATCAACCCTCGAACAATGCTGGCCACTGCCCCTGCTTTTGTTACCAACCAGAATTTGACAGTAAGATCTTATTGCTGAAGACACTGCATACATGAGCTGTAGAACAAACAAGGAGAAATAAAGCTGGTACTGACCTCAGAGCCCCATCTCTGCTGGCTAATTTACAGAGTGCTTGAAGGTGCTATGCATGCTACTAGAAGAAAATCTTAATCTTCAACCTTACCCAGCTGTGAATCCTGTGTGCTTCAACAGTTGGTCTGACAAGATAGGACCTCTGGTGCAATAGTGGCACAAATATTATGAGAGTAGCCAATCACTTTCTAATTGGCTTTAAGGGACATTTCATTAGATGAAGCCTATACCTGACATTGATATCAGGCTTAGGAACAGGGCACCGGCCATAGGTGATGGAGTCCATGTTTCTGCAACTGGTCACGTGGCCTAAGTTGGTATTTGTAACTACCTTCCTCTACTACCCATTCTGTATTTCCTCCACCATCAGCAAGCACCTCTGCAGGTCTAGGCTGTTTCCCTGGAGGAGTGACCCATACTTTCATGCCTGACAGGTCTGGGCCATTTGTTGTCCTGTATGGATTGGGTTGCTGCATTTTCCCAAAAGTCACCCTAAGGAATCCCCTGCCTTCCAGCTATAATCTTCATTACCTCTATTGTGTAGAACAAGTCCAATTTCCCCCTGGTAGTCTGGGTCAATCACCCCTCCTAATACTGTTATTCCTTTCTTAGCCTGCTGACTTAAGGGTATCAGAAGCCCAAAGCATCCAGGGGGAAGTCTTAACTTCCAGTTCAATGGAATGTTTGTTGTCTTTCCTGGCAGAAGCACTCCCTCCTCTGGAACCAAAACATCCAAGCCAGTTGAGTGCAAAGTCAGGAATCAAAAATTTTCCTAGTGGGTCACCAGGGGTGATAGTGAGTAGAATCATTCCCACTTCCAACCTTGATTCCTGGACCCATGAATCCTGGCTATAGGAGAAACTGTAACATACATTGCATACACTGCCTTCTGGAGGACTCTGCCCCAGCCCTCCAGGCTATTGCCACCTAATTGGCATTGTAACTGTGTCTTTAAGAGACCATTCCATGTTCTATCAAGCCAGCTGCTTCAGGATGGTGGGGAACATGGTAAGACCCGTGGATTCCATGACCGTGGGCCCACTGTCGCACTTCTTTGGCTGTTAAGTGAGTTCCCTGGTCAGAAGCAATGCTGTGTGGAATACCATGATGGTGGATAAGGCATTCTGTAAGTCCCTGGATAGTAGTTTTGGAAGAAGTATTACGTGCAGGAAAGGCAAATCCATAACCAGAATAAGTGTCTGTTCCTGTAAGGACAAAACTGTCCCCACCAAGATGGAAACAGTGCAATGTAGGCAACCTGTCCCCAGGTTGCAGGCTGGTCTCCATGAGGAACCGTGCCATATAGGGGCTTAGTGTTGGTCTCTGCTGTTGGCAGATCTGGCATTCAGCAGCAGCTGTAGCCAGGCCAGGTTTCGTGAGTGGGCATCCATGCTGTCAAGCCCATACATAACCTCCATCTCTGCCACCATGGCCACTTTGTTCATGGGCCCATTGAGCAATGACAGGGATAGCTGAAGAAAGAGCCTGACAATCCACAGAGTGGGTCATCTGATCTACTTGATTATTGAACTCATCTTCTGCTGAAGCCACTTTTTGATGAGCATTTACATGAGACACAAGTATGTTCACATCCTTTGCCCATTTGGAGAGATCTATCCACATACTTCTTCCCCGAATGTCTTTCTCACCAATTTTCTAACCATGCTCCTTCCAAGTCCCTGACCATCCAGCCAAATCATTGGCTACAGCCCATGAATCAGTACATAATCACACTTCTGGCCATTTCTCCTTCTAAGCATAATGCACGACCATGTGCACTGCCCGAAGTTCTGCCCACTGTGAAGACTTTCCTTCCCCAGTGTCCTTCAGGTTTGTTCCAGAAATTGGCTGTAATGTCACAGCTGTCCACTCCTGAGTGGTGCCAACATAGCGTGCAGAACCATCTGTAAACCAAGCCCTAGTCTTCTCTTCCTCAGTCAACCAATCATAGGGCACACCCCGTGAAGCCATAGGTGCATGCTTGAGAACAGGAGGCATCATAACAGGAGTCAGAACCATAGGCATTTGGGCAACTTCTTCATGTAACTTGCTTGTGCCCTCTGGGCCTGCTCGAGCCCGATCACGTATATACCACTTCCATTTCATAATGGATTGTTGCTGTGCATGGCCTACTTTATGGCTTGGGGGGTCAGATAACACCCAGCTCATGATGGGCAGCTCCAGTCGCATGGTGACTTGGTGGCCCTTTGTCAAATATTCAGTTTCCATTAAGGCCCAATAACATGCTAAGAGCTGTCTCTCAAAGGGAGAATAGTTATCCACAGATGAAGGCAAAGCCTTACTCCAAAATCCCAATGGCCTCCACTGTGATTCCCCTATGGGTGCCTGCCAGAGACTCCAAATAGCATCTTTATCTGCCACTGATGCCTCAAGCACCATCAGGTCTGCTGGATCATATGGCCCAAGGGGCAGAGCAGCTTGGACAGCAGTCTGGACCTGTTGAAGGGCCCTTTCCTGTTCCTGGCCCCACTCAACGGTAGCTGCCTTCTTGAGTCACTTGATATATGGGTGGTAGCAACACACCCAGATGAGGAATGTGCTGCCTCCAGAATCCAAACAGGCCCACCAAGCACTGTGCTTCTTTCTTGGTGGAGGGAGGGGCCAAGTTCAACAACTTGTTCTTCACTTTAGAAGGAATGTCTCTGCATGCTCCATACCACTGAACTCCTAGAAATTTCACTGAAGTAGAAGGCCCTTGAATTTTGGTTGGATTTTTTTTCCCATCTTCTCATGAGCATATGCTTAACCAACAAGTCCAGACTGTTTGCTACCTCCTGCTTACTGGATCCAATCAACATAACATCATCAATATAGTGGACCAGTGTGACATTTTGTGGAAGAGTCAGGCAATCAAGATCCCTTCGAACCAAGTTATGGCACAATGCTGGAGAGTTAATATACCCTTGAGATAGGACAGAAAAGTATACTGTTGGCCTTGCCAGCTGAAAGCAAATTGTTTCTGGTGGTCCTTATAAACCAGTATTGAGAAGAAAGCATTTGCCAAATCAATAGCTGCATACCAGGTACCAGGAGACATATTAATCTGCTCAAGTAAGGAAACCACATCTGGTACAGCAGCTGCAATTGGAGTCACTACTTGATTAAGTTTTTGATAGTCAACTGTCATTCTCCACGATCCATCTGTCTTCTGCACAGGCCAAATAGGAGAGTTAAAGGGAGATGTGGTGGGAATCACCACCCCTGCATCTTTCAAAGCCTTGATGGTAGCACTAATTTCTGCAATCCCTCCAGGGATGCGATACTGTTTCTGATTCACTATTTTCCCTGGCAGAGGCAATTCCAGTGGTTTCCATTTGGCCTTTCCAACCATAATAGCCCTCACTCCACAGGTCAGGGAACCAATGTGGGGATTCTGCCAATTCCTAAGTATATCTATCCCAATTATACATTCTGGTACTGGGGAAATAACCACAGGATGAGTTCGGGGACCCACTGGACCCACTGTCAGTCGGACTTCAGCTAAAGCCCCATTTATCACCTGATCTCCATACTCCCCTACTTTAACTGGAGGGCCACAGTACTTTTTAGGATCTCCTCGAATCAGTGTCAACTCAGAACCAGTATCCAAGAGGCCGCGGAATGTCGGATTATTTCCTTTCCCCCAATGTACAGTTACTCTAGTGAAAGGCCAGAGGTCCCTCTGGGGAAGGATGGGTGAGAGGCGAACAGCATAACTCTTTGGCACTGTGACAAAGTCCTTCCTCAAGGGCACCCGGCCTTCCCTTCATTCAAGGGGTTCTGGGTCTGTAAACTGTCTCAAGTCTGGAAATTGGTTGACTGAGCAAGATTCTCTATTGCTATGATCCAGTACTGACTTCCTGTCATTCATCCTAGAGCTTTTCTGCTTATACAGATCAAATAAAAACTTAGTAGGCTTCTTATGTATGTGGTCCCTGGAAACACCATGATGGATTAGCCAGTACCACAGGTCTGTTCAAGTCATGCTATTGTAGGTATTGTTTTGCCTTTACTGCCCATTACGATAAGTACACTCACCTTGTCTTTGGTAATTTAATACTGCCACCGAACCCCTACTCCGAGATCCTGTTACACCTATTATGTTTACATTTAATTTATGTAATTGAGCAGCAGTACCTCCAACTGTAAGACTCAGCTTAAGGAAAAGAGCAAAAACAAAGCTCTTCAAATGTTCTGGTGTCTCTCTCAGTACTTTCCATCTTATAAAATCAGTAAAAGGCATGTCCTCTGGGCCCTCCCATTGTGGAGGATTTGGTGTTGCACTACAAATCCACTCGAGCATACCAATTTGCCTGAGTCTTACAATCCCTTCATCAACACTAAGCCAAGGGATATCAGGTATTTCCAGCTCAGCTCTCTGTCAGTAGGCCATCTTTTGATAAATACCTCAGCCAACCAATCAAATAAACTTTTAACACCTTTCTTAACTGCATGACCTTCCATATTAAGCCTAAAATCTCTAGTCAGGAGGCCCATGTCAATAAACTCAGCCTGATCCAATTTTATGGTATTATCCCATACCCTAAAATCCATTCCCAGACATATTCATTAGACTTCTGCTTGAATGAATTAGCAAATTCACTAAGTTCTTTAGTGGTGTAGCGTACCTCCTCATGGACCACACTTTCTATCTCTCCTCTAGGGGCCTGTTAATCTTTGAGTCTGGTTATAGGTCTAGAGGCAACAACTGGACCCTGAGGGACATCAGCTTAGTCTTGCTGAATGGGAGTAGCTTCCTCAATGGGATTAGTTTCCTCAGGCAAGGGTGGGGAGGGTGAGTCTGCTGAGGGTAGGGAGATTAATTCATCAGGTGAAGCAAACTCCTCAGAGTCTGAGGATTCAAAATCCTCAGCCTCCTCAGGGTTCTCCCACACATTTCCATCCCACGTGTCAGGATTCCAATCTTTCCCTACCAATGCCCTCACCTCTACTGCTGACACCCTTCCAGACTGGGAATTAAATTTGCGTTGTAGGTCAGCCAAATGTATAATAAGGGCTTCAGCTTGATTTTCTGCAGCTTTAGCTCTCTGGCTGCTGGAGAGAAGATTCTCTTCCAGGGCACATTTGGAAACTTTTAAACTGTTGATTCGAATCTGGAGCTTGTCAATTTTATCATTAAGCTCATTGTTTATCTTCATCACTTTATCCATAGATGCTAGAAGTAACCAGCCAGCATAATTATTTTTCTTATTTTTCCACAAATTGTCAAATGTTTTATGTATAGAGTGACTAAATCTTTTGCTCTTCACAAGAGGTGAGTTAGGATATTCAAATGTGTCTATCGCCATAATTGTTTCAAATAGTCTGCACCATGGATTTTCGGTGCTCTCCATTCTATCTGAAGACTCCGAGTTGGAGAGCCTGCTCCAAAAGCAACAAGCCCATTAAAGAAGTTCATCCTTTCAAATCTCTTTCTCTAGAACCACTCCTGGTACCACAATCTGTATTAGTCAGGGTTCTCCAAAGAAACAGAACCAGTAGAATGATTATATATGTATAGGGATTTATCAGCTTAGCTCACAGGATAGAGGCTGAGTAGTCCAACAATGGCTGCACCACACTGGAGAGGCTGAGAATCCATAGTCGCTTAGTCCACAAGACTGGATATCTCAGTAGTACCAGTCTGGCACTGAAGGTCTTGAAAAATTTTAAAAAGATCAGCTAATCTTCAGTCTACAGCAGCCAGCCAAACTCATCAGTGAGAGAGAAGGCAAGCAGCAAGAAGCCAGGTGTTCTCCTCTGTCATGGCCTTTTATACGGGCTGCCATCAGAAGGTAACACCCACATTGAGGGTGTGTCTTCCAGCTTCAGATGATCCAAT
>NW_008342276.1:6058442-6069939 GCF_000622305.1 Nannospalax galili | reverse complement strand
GGTTTTTCATGTTATTATTTTTTCTCTGTGATTTTGACATGTGAATTTCTTTTGTAGTTTCTGATTCTTGTGTGAGACTCAGGCCTTGAAGTTTAGGTCTGCTTCTTTTTGTGAACTTTATGTGTCTTTGTGGTTTATTTTTGGGGCATGAAATGCTGGTTCATCTAAGCTTCCAGTTCTCTCTTTGATTTTATATTGAAGTGGCCTGATTGCTTTTGTCTTCAGGAGTTCCCACAGAGGCCCGATTCAGATGATGGTCAGATGATTTCAGGCTTTCTCTTAAGGTCTGGATCCCTCCAGGAATGATTTTGGCCTCAGGAATTTGGGAGTTGATCTGGCCTGGGATCCTGGCCCAGGAAAGATGCTGGTCTAGGGCAGCTGGTGGCCATACCACCCAGAGATGCAAAGGGAGATGGGGGCAGGAAGAGGCCCCAAAGAACCCTGGGGACAGCACTGAGGAACTGGGTTGGTCTGGATGCAAAGGATCAGGAAGCGGAAGGGTCAGCCCCGGGGTCCAGGAAAGATGCTGGTAGGTTGTGCAGCCCAGAGAAGCAGAGGGAGGTGAGGGCAGGGCCAGGCCCAGAGGGCTCCTGGGGCCCAGAGAAGGAAGTGAGTTGGTCTGGATGCAAAGGATCAAGAAACTATGGTGGTTTCCCCGGTGTCTGGGGTGCCAAGACAAGGAATGGGACAGGACCCAGGCTAGGAGGAGAGACAGGCAGGGGAGATGGGAGGGTGAATGAGGCTTGGGGAGTCAAGGCACTATCGACTTACCCCAGAGAGAGGCCTGCAGGTCATATAGGCCCAGAAAAGCAGAGCAAATTTTACCTATTATCTTATGGTCCTTGATTAAAGTAACTCTTGAACCAGGCCAGATGAATCCTTCTCTGGTCTTCCTCCAGTTTTTCCCATGATTCCTTTCTGATTTCATCTCCCTTTTCTCTAGTTGGTTATAGCCAAGGCTCAGAAGAGAGATACCTCCTCCTTCCTGAAGCTCTGCAGGTCTAGCAGGTTCTTGTCTTCCAGTTGGCTCCTAAACAAAGCATGTGCTTTGAGGTCAGCAAGTATCAGATCAATTGGTGTTTCTGGAATGCACATTATGCTTGGAAATGCTGGAAGGTTTTAACAAACCAAGACCGTCTATGAGAAATGTAAGTCAAGGTTCGTGTACTATTTCCACTTCTGTCCTGCTGCTGGGTAAGGTAGAGATGAAAAAAGGAGTTTCTCTTCTGCTAGTCTGTGGGCACTGTTATTCCCTGGATTCTCAGATTACATATAAAATATATAGCAATAATTGTCTGATAATCTCTGTGACATTTTTAGTACTATAGATGTGAGGGTTTGTCATTGTTACTGTTTGTGTCTCAGCATCTCTTTCTTTTGGAGAATCATACCTTCCCCCTCGCTTCATCCATAGGAAGGAAAACAGCTGAACTCTCTAGCCTACTGCCTCCATTGCGATTATCGGAAATTCATGCCAGAGGATTCCATGCTTGGCCTAAAGTGATCAACTGAGGCATGGGCTATGGTATCAGTGGTCAGTGAGTGCTGACCTTCCTGACCTTTGCTGGCACTTAGAGAGTTTTGTTTTTCTGTGGTTGTGATCACCAGCTCCAAGAGTGGGGTATGCTGAGGAATTCTGTGACCATGTCAACCATCCTCCTAGAATTGGCTGGGATCTAAACCTGGAGAGGTAGAATCAAGAGCGAGAGAGAATTAGGAAAATTTTTTGGTGGCCACATTTGTGCTACTTCTAACGTTCCTAAAGGTAGAAATAACTACATGTATCACAAGGAACTTGGTTCCCTCCTGGAGTCTGAGCCAAAACAGACAAATTTGCTTGTTACCTTACTGAGACAGCCACTTCACCCTTTCACTAAGATGACAGTCCTTGGGGACTTACACTATGGCATCAATTACAAGCTTTTGTTTCATGGGAGCCCATTACCCTAAGAGCCAGTATCAGCCAGATACTGCAGATCTCTAAGGCTGAAACTACACACCCAAGGCTTTCTTCAGGTCCACAGCATCCAGTCACTATCTCAGAGCCCTGACATCCTCTTTCTTCTTCCTTATGGGTATTCTATTGGTTGAAAGGGATGTTGTCTGCACTTAAACTAGCATTGCAAGTGTTTTTACAGAAAGTGCCTTTTCCAGCTATGTTCTCGGTAAAATAAAAGTTTAACAAGCATTTTAAAAATATTTTTCCACAATAGAATGTAAGTTGTCTTCATTCTGATACAAACAACAGTTAAAAAGCTGTACTGCAAGTGACATTACAACTGACAAAGGACAAATACAACTTTCCAATTGATCCTTCTTTGTTTCTGATTGTGCTTCTGCGAAGCTAAAATTCTAAGAAAAGAAAGTATATTTTTATTTGAGCCTTCTGAGTCATATTAACTAGTCAGTGTTTTCAAAGTACTTTTTGAGATGAAATCATTATTCATAAGCAAACCCAAGATTTTTTTTTGTTATTATAATGATGGCTCTTTTTAAAGATGCAAATTGGCCCACCTGCCATGGAAGAACAACTTTACCTTTGCATTAATGACTAGAAACAATAAACTTGGGTATCCTATTTATTAATTTGGAAATTAGAACTTCATAGGCAAGAGCTGTATAGACTTTTACTGTTATAAAAGCAATGGAAATTCTCTGCAATTGAAGGAGGATATTTTGGCAGTGCTGGGAGCCTGTGTGGGAGCCACAAGTTAAAACCAATTGTTTCACATCATTGTTTCTGTACATGAGAAATATTTTCATATTTATTAGAAGAGTAGACCTTATTGAAATAGGACATTCTCAGCACCTATCTTGTTTTATTTTATGCTATTTCTGCTTGTTTCTATAAAAGAACTATTAAATTTCATGTTTAGCATTTAAATGAAAATTGACTTTAAAGACATACTTTTGAAAAGAATATCAAAAGTTAGTCCTAAAGAACTGAAAAAAAATTTAGCAACCTGAACTATAAAGAGATGTTTCTCAGATTCTTTTCTGACCTGAAAGAAAGAATATTATGGTCATTATAATTTTTATCCAAATATTACTTGGCTTTCTTTAAATTATATCCATGCTTTATTACATTGGATATCAGATGTTTGGTATGGCATTCAAAATGACTTAATTTTTTCCCCTGTGACTAAAGTTAAATTTTAAAACTCTTCCCTCCAGAATCAAAGCTGTTTGAAAGCAACGCTAACAGCTTTCTCTTGCTAGAAGACAGAGAATATAAAATCTAGCACAGAGCCAAGTACAGAACAGCTCCTATAAACCTTAAATCTAAAAATAAACTGTTTCATGACACTTGTTTGAAAAGAGTTGTTCTAAAAGAATATTCTAGAAATAAATTTAATACAAATACCTCTCTTTAAAAAGTTACTTTGGAAGCCTTTGTTCTATAATAAAATAGCCTGTATGGGAGCAATTTTCTACTGGCAGACATCCACAGATGTTAGGTTTCCTCTTCCCTAGACCATGGTGTCCTTGAATGGACTGAAGTACTCATTTGTAAAAACAGCACCCCAAGGTCAGAAGGGCTAAGGGAGCATTGAAAATCACCTAAATTATGGTCAGCCACCTGGCTCTGTTCTGGGATAACCTGTCCAGTTCATTTATAAAACAATCATCTGAATGTTTTGAGGATCTGATACTATATAATATTGAAAATCTGACTTCTGAATAAAAGTCCGATTTCTCTTGAGATTTATTTTATTTTTTATTATGTGTCTGTGTGTATGTCTGTGTGTTGAAGGTGATTGTGGAGGCCAGAAGAGGGCGTCAGATCCCCTGGAGCTGGAACTATAAGTAATGGTGAGCTGCCTGATGTGTGTGCTGGGAACTGAGCTCTGGTCCTCTATAAGAGCAGCAAGTGCTTTCAACTACTGAACCATCTCTACATCCCTCTAAAAGTCTAATTTCTTAATTTCAAACATTATCCATGTTGGTTTATAATTTTTATACTATCTAAAGATCTACTTACCATGTATCCTCTACATGTAAGCAAGGAAGTTAAAATAGTTGGGTGATGAACTCTCTGAATTGAGGAAATTCATTAGATACCATTAAGGGGCTGTTGGTGTCTCTGTAATTTAAGACTTGGCAGCTTTTACCTCTCTATATTTCACTATTGTCAGGCAAGTGAAAGATGACTAGGATGTGCCTGCTTCTATACCCACAGATACTATCTCTAGTCACAAGTTTGGGAATAAGCTGTCATGTAAATCTTCAGTTGCAGAAGGGCGTAACGAGTGCTATGGTGAACACTCCTCCTGCTGGAGTATGCTGAACTATGGCCAGACTTCCATGGGAGGGAGTAATTAACTCCCAGTGGGAAGCTCAAAGGTATCCAGAGCAGGTGTGGTCTTCCTTCCATCCTTTCTTAGTTTCTTTTCCTGTTGCTGTGATAAAATAATGATAAAAGTAACATAAGAGAGAAAGTTTATTTTAGCTCACAGTTCAAAGTAGTTTATCATGATGGGGAAGTCAAGGCAGCAGGAGCTTGAAACAACTGGTCATATATTCACAGTCAGAAAACAGAGAGTGATGGATGCATGCAGCTGCCTCCACTCCCTTTCTCCACTTTTAGGGTCCAGCAGCTAATGCAGAAAACAATGCCCATGGGTGAGTCTTGGCACCTCAGCATAATCAATAATCCCCCACAGGCATGCCCAGAGGCCCATCCTCCAGATGAGTCTAGATTCTGTCAGGTTGACAACAATAGTTTATTGGTTGGTTGGTTGATTTATTAGTTTGCTTTAAGACAGGGTCTCATATAGCTAAGACTTCCTTTGAACTCCTGATCCTCTTGCCTCAGCCTTCTGAGTGCGGGGGATCCAGACTACAATACCCTGCCCAGCTAGAGTAGTTCTCAGTAAGACTGAAAAATGAGGAGAGTTCTCCAGACAGATAAGGAGAATCAGGGCATCCCAGCAGAGGGATGCAATTTTGTAGCTTATTCAGGAATCAGGACAAGCTCTGTATGACTAGATAAGAGCCTCAGGGAAGAGTGGGACTTGAGGTTCCAAGGACATATGCACAAATACATTTCTATTCTAATGTTTCAGCCTTTCAATCACTTTAAAAATATTTATTGAGTTTTTATACATTTCACATCATAAATCTTATACAAATTTAGACACCCTCCACATCCACATCCCCGAATACTTCCGCCCCATCAGATTTCACGCATTCTGTCATATATGTTAAGTCTTGACTGGAAAGTCAAGCATTTATAACCAGATGTCCTTTGGTGCAAGTTCATCCACCGGATTCTAATCAGCCTATCAGAGTCGTTCCCTTAGAGAGGATCTACTTTCTTTTGAGAACTCTTTGCTCACATTCTTAGCCCATCTTTTAATTGGGTTGCTTGCTTTCTTGATTCTTTGATTTTTGAGTTCTTTGTATATTCTGGATGTTGAACCTCTGTCAGATATGTTCCTGGTGAAGATTTTCTCCCACTTTGTGGGTTTTCTCGTCATATCCTTGGTTGCTTCTTTTGATGCACAGAAGCTTTTTAGTTTAAAGAGGTCCCATTTGTTGATTCTTGACCTTATTTCCTGAGCAATTGATGTCCAGTTTAGAAAATCCTTTCCTATATCTATATTTTATAAGTTATTGCCAATGTTTTCTTCTAACAGTTTCAGAGTTTCAAGTTTCACATTGAGGTCTCTGATCCATTTGGAGTTGGCTTTTGTGCAAGGTGAAAGATAAGGGTCTAGGTTCATTCTTCTACAGGTGGAGATCCAGTTTTGCCAGCACCATTTGCTGAAGATTATGTCTTTCCTCCAGTGAATGTTCTTGGCCTCTTTGTCAAATATCAGGTGATTGAAATTATATGTACTCATATTTGGGTCTCAATTCTGGTCCAAGAGACTTTCAAAATTACTCAGGCTATTGCCACAGCCCTTGATGGCCTCCCGGAACTTGAAGATAAGACCCTACTTCTGAAGACAGAATGTACTTCAGACACAAGATTTGGAGCAATAGAGTTGGAACTGACCTGAAACCACTTCCCCTGAAGGCGAGCTCTCATAGCTTTAGAGAGAGCTAAGAAGGTGCCAAGGGAAAAAATCAATGGATGATCCCACACCAGCTTCAAGACAAAATCACCACATCAATATCCAGCACAATGTATGACTTTGGTGCAGTAGTGGCACTTTTATCTTGGGGGCAATCAACAGCTATCTAATTGTATTAAAAGCACACCCAATGGGAGGAAACTCAAGTGTGGTACTGTAAGCATAACTAAATACACATGGCTAGAGTGGTCATAGATCTTAGAGAAAACGTGAAGACTGTCATGTCCCTAGACTAATGTGATTTTTTACTATGTGCAAAATATGTATCTTTATATTTACAAATACCCCAGTCACCACTCATCAAAGAACCTTGTTTTGCACGTCAGAGACTATTACCAAGTACTGCAACTGATTACACATGGACATTGTCTATGAATTGCACAGGCCTAAGTGACACATCTACAATGTGACCTTTACACTTAAGGTCCATGGAACATTAAAGAATGAATGAATCTGTCAGTTCTCAGTAATGAAGCTCCCTCATGCAGGGGAGGACCAGAAACACAAAAGGTCACAAATGGCCAGAGTGTACAGATCAAGCATCTGCTGAATGATGGTCCTTGGACAGGACTTCGTTATTAAACTCCACCCACCCAAGGCTCAGGGTCCATTGAGGAAGAGGGGACAGAAAGACTGCACAAGCCAAGGAGGAGGTACATGACCACATGGAAATGGAAACAGAGTCTTCCAAGCTACTGGGAACCTGCTCATATGATTATATGGCAATGGTGTTAGAATATACAAATCCTGTGCAAACTCAGCCAGACAGTAACCCAGCATACAACTGGGAAAATGAACAGCAGACCCCAATATTATCTAAAGAATTGTTGGCAACTGATTGCTGCTAGATGAAGAAGAGCTTATCTTCCTAAACCTAAAACAAGGGACTCTAGATAGGCTGACTAGACCTCAGTGGATGGACTTGTACTGGGGAATGGCTGGGGACCCTGACAACACAGTGGGCCTTAACAGGGATGACAAAACATATGGGGTCCAGTAAGGGGCTATGAGAGGATGCCAGTGGGGACAGGAGTATAAAGATGATTTAGATTGTTTAAGATATTCTGTATGAAATACACAAAAAATCAATAAAAACAAATCTAAAACAAAACAAAACAAAACAAAAAAGATCTACTCTCTCTCACCCAGCAATAATCAGTTGCTGATAGTTCCTAGACTAGGGTTGGGGCCTTCTGCCTATGTCCCTAGTTTTATGCTAGGTTTTTGTCTGATTGAGTCAGCATGGGTCTTGTGCACGCTGTCACCATTGTTGCAAATTCATATGAACAAGTTCTCAGTGGTCTGAAAGCCTCTGTTTCCTTATTTTCATGCACCAACCCTGGTTCTTACAGTCTTTCTGACCCTTCTTCCATGATAGTCCTTGAGTCAAGGGTGGGTGAGTTTAAATATAGGAGTCTTATTCAGGAACATGCAATCTGTGGTCTCTTATTCTCTAAAACTTAGCCAGTTGTGAACTTCTGTGTGCATCACACTCTTGTATGAGGAAGCTTCATTGGTGAGAGTTGAGAGATGTATGACCTCAATTGTTTTTCTGTCATTTTTTAACTGTACTCACAGATCTAATAATGTTAATAAAGGTATATTATTTGAAAGACACTACACTTAAAATATCATAAATATCACACTTATTCTGTGACTTAGAAGCTGATCATAGCTCAGAGTCTGACAATGACACCATGCATCCATTTTCTAGGTTGTTTTTTGGAGGCTTACCTGAGGAAGAACTCAGCTTCCAAGCTCCTTTAGGCCGTGGACAATTCACAATACAGCAGACTTCTCTTTTTAAAGCTGAAGAGTTTATCTATTCAGTCTGCTAACATATAGTCTTAGATAACATAGACTAATCAAGGGAGCAACATCCCATCATGGTTGCTCCAGTCTAGTGGTTATAAGGAAGTTACAAGTTCCCATCTACAGTCTGAGGGAAAAAATGATGTAACAATATGACTCATTGGTAGGAAAAAGATATTTATGCATTACATTGACCTTAGAAGGCTATGAGAATGTTCAGTGAATGAAATAAACTGAGTATGCAGAGGACATACTGAATTATCACTTAAAATCTCAAGTTTTCTAATGAGTTGTGTTGAAAAATTGGAGTCAAATTCTTTTCAAAATGATTGACCTTAAGACATAATTCATGAAATAGGTCAAGTAGTTCTAGATGAAAACAGGGCCTAGTTTAATTCTTCAGCGTAGGTATCCAAGTTTCCCTGCACTGTTTGCTGAAGATCTTGTCTTTTCTCCAGTGTTTAATTTTGCTAAAGACTGGGTAGCTGAAGTTGTGTGGACTTGCATCTAGGTCTTCTAATCTGTTATATTGATTTACATGCGTTTTAATTAACTTCTGATGACTTAGTACATCCTACTCAAACTCATTCCATTCTCCCTGTACCTGCATTATCCAGCCCCTCCCATCTATATTCACCATGCCACTTTCATGCCTTTTTATTTTGTTTTTGTTTTTTGTTTGTTACGCAGTCAGTTTAACCAGGGCTACTCATGTCAGCATAGGTGTGAAACTCTCCGTACTGGAACATGAACCAGTAACTCACCAACACCTATATCACTGAAGAAACTCCTTCACTCCTCCAGCAGGGCTCAACTGCCATCTATGATTGAATGTTCACAGGCTCAGTCTTGTGTGGGCAACCACAGCTGTTAAGAGTTCAGGAATGTCATGCATCATAAGTCAGTGTTTCATGGCCTCTTTCCTTTTGGTTGGCTCCTTCATTCTTTCTGCCCCCTGTTCCTAAATGTTCCGTGAGTGTTGGAGCTGGTGATTTGAGTGTGTATGTCTATTTTCATGCCACTAGAATATTATTTTTATTACTATGTTTCTGTCGTGTGGCTTAAGGTATAGTATTATCTCTAGCATTATTCTTTTTACTCAGGGTTGCTTTGACTATCAGGGTTGTTTTGACTATTGGGGTCTTTAATTTTGTTTTTCTACTTCCACGAAGAATGGCACTGGAATTTTGATTGGGCTCCCAATGATGTTATAGTTTTCCTTCTATGTATGAAATTTTTACCCATAGACCAATGTTGCCCTCAGCCTTGTGCAGAGAAACTTCTCACAGTGGATAATGGTTGATGCAGAGACTCACTCAGAAGTGGTCAAGTGCTGAGAATAAGTGACTGTTGTGTCCTCTGCCTTAAACAGGACATCTACATCACCCCCTCCAAGGCCCAGGGTGCATCATGGAAGAGGGGGTTGAAAGATTGCAAGAACCAAAGGACAGGGAAGACTGCTGTGAAACACTGTCTTCTGGACATCCCATGACCATTGCAATCATGAACACACAACACTGTAACCGCCTGAACAAGAGCTGCACACTCACACAAAAAGATGTGAGAGTAGGAAGGGAACTATTTGGGAAGAAAGAGGGAGTCAGCAGAGTAGAAGGGGGACAAACGAGGGCAGTGAGCAGAGAATATTGTCACAGTATATTGTGTGTGTGTGTATGAAGTGGTCAAAAATAAAAAAAGGAAAAATAATAGAAAATAAGCAGTTGATATAGATGGTGCTCAAAACAGATCACAAATCTTATACAGCAGAAATAGCCTTCATACTTAGTTTGTCTCAACAAATTAAACTGGAAAAGAAAGCAAAAACAACTGTGTCACACTGAATTCAATGATTTCGACTTCTTCCCCATGGTCTTCAGCAAAGCAACAGGTACAACAAGCCATTACTTTGAGGATTATTTGACCTCTGGGAATAATCATTATTGAGTGACATATGAAAAAAAGTAAGAGAATCAGAAAGTCCACGGTCAACAAATGGTTGCATGGAGTGATTTAAGTACTGAAACTAGAGAGGAAAAAAAAAAAAGAAAATTTCATTTTTCACCCAACACGTAGTGACATCTCCTACCTGCCGGGCACTTTGTAATGAACTGGGGACATGTGGCAATAAAAGAAGATTCATTCTCTGTACTCAAGATGTTCTTGACTTTGAAAGTGCAAGAGTAAAATTAATTTTAGAGTTGTCCTGTTCAATACAGTAGACATTAGCCAAGGGTAGCTATTAGATATTTGAAATGTCACTAGTCAAAATTGAGGAGCATTGTAAGTAAGCAGCACAGAAGCTTGGAATGTTGGCAAGTACCTGCAGTCTCTGAATGCAAGAAAATGATGTGCGTTTGAAACCAGCCCATGCTACATGAGTTTTAGGCCAGCATAGGCTACAAAATGAGACTCTGACTCAGAACAAACTAAAGGATAAATACTGAATTTCACAAATATAGTGCAAATATGATATAATGCCACTAATTTAATTTTCTAAAATGTTTTCACAAAATGAGTTATATAAAGAAAATACTGAAATATAAAAATGTATTAAAATTCAGGACTAGAGAGATGGTTAAAAACACTAGTTGCTCTTGCATAGGTCCCAGGTTCAATTCCCAGTACCCACATGATGACTAACAACTATCTATAACTCCAGTTCCAGGGGAATCCAAAGCCCTCGTCTGACATCCACAGGCAATGCACAACATGGGTGCACTTAGAAAAATGCAGGCAATAAACTCATATACACATAAAAAAATAATTTAACTAAATTAAATTAATTCCTCCCATTTTCTATGGCTCATGTCTGTAAAAGGCATTGGATTCTGTGTATTTTTTTATCTGTATAATAAAAGTAGCTACATTGTGGGCTACTTAATTCCATATTGTTTGAACCTAACATATTTCCTGTTCATAATTTATGTGACATACAGTCTGGAAAAATGACTCAATGGTTAAGAGCACTGGCTGTTCTTGCAGAGGACCCAGGTTCAATTCCCAGTACCCACAGGGTGGCTAAAAACCATCTGTAACACCAGTTCCAGGGGATCGGATGGCCTCTTCTGTCCTCCATGGACACTGCATTATGCAGCTGCACTTGTATGCATACAAGTATAACACTCATACACATAAAATAAGAGATAAACAATGCCTAGCTAGCTTTCAAAACCAGTGAGAACCATATTACTCCTACAACCTACTGACAAATTATACATAGCACACCAAGAAATATATGTCTAGGTAAGGTTTATCTGAGAACAACTGGTCTTTGCCTAAGATTTATCTACATGACACACAGTAATTAAAAATACCAGACTGGTGGAACTAACCTTTTTGGATGTTTAACAGACATACTTTGAAGCCTATACTAATTTGGTCAGAGGGACATAAAGGACACTTTTTGCTCCTTGGCCTCCTAAGTTGACTAGTTCCAGGGGACTATGAGCATCTCTCAAAATGTCCTATAATGGTGGTGGGTCACCTGTCCTCTTGATCAAGGAGGCCAAGAAGATCCCACCAGATGGACTTGAACCAGTGTCCAATCTACAAAGAGGAGGGTCAACACAGAGGAATCATTTCCTCCATGCTTCCAAGCAAAGCCA
>NW_008342276.1:6056195-6058019 GCF_000622305.1 Nannospalax galili | reverse complement strand
ACCCTAGAACCAAATCCTGATAAGTGAGTATGTATCCAGACCTAACTACAGGAACCAGGATAATGGAAAGGAACCTGGGAGGTAAAGGAAAAGAAAGAACCTGAAAGAGAAGAACAGTAGGAAACAGGCCTTAATAAGGGAGATACAGATAAAAATTGGGTTAGTTTAAGGGAGTGGGGAGGGAAGGGTATACACAGAACCTATGGGATAAAGGGAAAGTAGGAGCTCAAGAGATGTAGGACAATAGGAGAAGGGTATTAGTAAGAGAGAAATGGGGGAAATGGGGGCACCTTAAGTGGGAAAACCGTGATGGAGGGGTGAGACAAAGTGAGAGATAAACAATACCTAGATAATTTTGAAAACCAGAGCAAACCATATTACTCATACACCCTACTGAAAAATTATACATAGCAGATCAAGAAACATATGTCTAGGTAAGGTTTATTTGAGAACAACTGATCTTTGCCCAAGATTTTTCTTGACACACAGTAATAAAAATACCAGACTGGTGGAAATAGCCTTCTTGGGTGTTTAACAGACATACTTTGAGGCCTATACTAATTCGGTCAGAGAGACATAAAGGACAGTTTTTGCTCCTTGCCCTCCTAGGTCAACTAGTTCCAGGGGACTATGAGCATCTCTCAAAATGTCCTATAATGGTGGTGGGTCACCTGTCCTCTTGATCAAGGAGGCCAAGGAGACCCCACCAGATAGACTTGAACCAGTGTCCAGTCTACAAAGAGGAGGATCAACACAGAGGAATCATTTCCTTTATGCTTCTAAGTGAAGCCAGCCATGGTTGAGCAGGACCTTTGACTTATCTTCACATTGGTAGAACTGGTAAAAGAAAGGAGCCAAGGGCTCCTCCCAAGCCCATGTGACCCCTGAGGAACAGATCCTTAAACGACCTTAAGAGTGAAAATAAATCGGTTTATCTGGACCAACTATGTGGCCTTAAACACCCAGAAGGAAAGTATAACTAAAGATTAAAGGGGCCAATATAATTTCATAAGATACCATATGTAAAGCTAAAGGCTACATAGCAAGCAACAATGCCAGACAGGCGATACCTCCTTCTGAGTTGCTGGCCAGGGTGGCCAAAGGGATTCCCAGATAGTAACCCAGCATAGAACTGGGAAATTGAACAGCAGACCCCAATCTTATCCAAAGGAATATTGACAACTGATTACTACTAGATGAGGAACAGCTGACCCTCCTAAAACAAAGACCTCTAGATAGGCTGACTAGATTCACCAGAAGGACAAGTAGTGGGGAATAGCTGGGGGTGCCGACAACACAGCAGACAGTAGCAGGGATATCAGAGTATAAGGGCTCTAGTGGGGGGCGGGAGGCTATGGGAAGGTACTACCTGGGAAAGGTCTAAAATATTCTTCAAAGCATAAAAATTTTCTCCTTAATAACTAGTAGATGTGAAAAACATTACCATTGAAATCTACGTGATGACTTTATATCCATGCTCAGATGCCAAGGAGCTCAGAAAGTAACCAACTGTGACTAGTAATAATCAGTTATATAGAGATTAGAAATGCATGTGTAAACAATCTTAGTGTCAATTGCATTAAAAATGAATTTTTCTGTATGAAACTGTGTATTTTAATAATGAAATGGAGGTCTTTTTAAAGGTTAAAATCTCATTTAATTTTATGTCTTATAGGGTTCATACTGAGTACAATACTATATAACTGTGTCAATTTAACTGTAAACCTAAAAATTTACAGCCAATTTTGAAAGAGATACATCTTAGCTCTGGAAATTGTTACTGAATATGTCAATGCTGTTGTAATGAAATGCTTCTTCTAATTA
>NW_008342276.1:6049409-6056127 GCF_000622305.1 Nannospalax galili | reverse complement strand
GGTGTGAAAAAAATACCATTGAAATATACCTGATGACTTTATATCCATGCTCAGATGCCAAGGAACTCAGAACATAACCAACTGTCAGTAGTAATAATCAGATATAATGAGATTAGAAACGCATGTGCAAATATCTTAATGTCAGTTGCATTGAAAATGAATTTTTCCGTATGAAACTGTGTATTTTGATAATGAAATGGAGATCTTTTTTAAAGGTTAAAACATCATTTAATTTTGTGTCTTATAGGGCTTATACGGAGTAAAATATTGTATAACTGTAACAATTCAACTGCAAACCTAAAAATTTACAGCCAATTTTGAAAAAGGTGCATCTTAGCTCAGAAAATTGTTATTGAATATGTCAATGCTGTTGTAATGAAATGCTTCTTCTAAGTATGTGGTTATTAAATAAATAATCAAATGAAAATAAAAAAATTAAAACATTAAAAAATAATTTTTTTTAAATTCTATGACATTCATCAGAAAGCAGCAGAAGAAACAGAAGGGCCCTGGAATCAGTGATGCAGAAAAGGATTAGCTATTTCAAAACTGTGTCTCTCCAAACACTGGCATTTTAAGGATTAGATTTTGATGACCCACCAGTTAGGTATAAGAATAATACTGGTCTCTGCTTTTGGTTGGGGAAGTTGGGAGGCCAAATGAAAGTATTTTTTAAGTATTTCCATTCATGAGTTTTTCTTAAACCTCTGTTAATAGCTGTTCCTTTTGTTCTATAAATTAAATAAAAATTAGTATAAACCATGCCCAAAACTGGAAGCCAGATCCTATCCTTGAAGCATGGAGAACCTCCCTGGAAACCTCCAAACCCCTCTGCACTTGCTTCCTACCTCTTCCACTCAGCCCAGTTTATTCTCGGCTTCTGACCTTTGGTTGTATGTCTTGTTTTGCATCCTCTCCCGCCCTTTGGACAGAAGTCAATATTTGGCTATGCTGGCCTTGATTTTTGCTTCTTTCTCCCCTCTTTGGCCTTGAGTAGGAAGATTATACCCAAGTTTTGTCTGTTAGCCTTCCTGGATAGCTCTAAATTGTAGCCACCAAAACGTTAGCTGTTTTATTAAGTCTGTTTGTCGATCTGAGCTGTCACCTTTGAGCAGTAAATATATTTCCAAACAAAACAGTGTTGCTTGTGTAGTCCACTTGATACTAGGGATAGCATTACCATACTCCCCTCATGGAGAAGGAGATTTCTGCCCAGAAGTTCATGCTAGTCAGATGCTTTGGGAGGTGATGAAAAATCCAAAAAGTAACCTAATTACTTATGCAAAGATTGGGATACTAAGAAAGAATTATGTGGGGTAGAATGCACAAACTAAAAGCTATACAAAATACCTTTCTCCTTGTTTTCCTCTATGTAATCCTAACAGGCTGGCAGAATATTGGGTCTCTGGCATCATCAGGTTCTCTTCTAATCTATGATTGTATTACAATGTGGACTATTTAAGGAGAGAGAGACAGAGGAGAGAGAGACAGAGAAAAATTATCTGAATCCTTCCTTCTTTCAAGCCTTCCTCAGCATAAGAAATTCTCCCTTCCTCCTTGAAAGTGTGTTCCTTTAAATGTACTTGGGATCTGTAATGATCCATTTCGCAATAATAACAATCTTAATTTTAAACATGTCCTCCTTGGCTAGCAAATGGCTCAGTAGGTAAAGGGGCTTGCTGCCAAGCCCAATGATCTCAGTATGATCCCCAGGACCCACAGGGTGAAAGAAGAAAATTGACTCCCAAAGGTTGTTCTCTGACCTCCATATGTGCACTGAGAAACATGTGTGCCCACATACATACCTGCACACACATTTAAACATAAGTAAATGTAATACATGCATACTTATCAGTCACATTATGAATCATGGGGAACCAAATCCAGCTTGCTCAAGGCTACAGCTCTACTTGACAAGTCTTCTCATTCCAGAATGTCTGTGGGAAAGAGGAAGAGTAAGAGAGCCAATGATGTCTGTCAACTCCACTCATATTCTATTGGCCAAAACATGTCAATAGCTAATCCTAAGGAGCAGGCTAGGTATGCTTGCTGCCTCCCAGGGAAGAGGAAGAAATAATTTTCTTGATGATTCGGTTTGTCGTAGGAGTCTTCTTGTCTTCATCAGTCCTCCATAGCTTCAACTTTTCTCTCCATTCGCTCTCTTCCTCCCACTCTTAAGCAAGTTGAAGTACTTTGTATTAAAGCAAACAACTCATCCTACAAATAGTTTCCCTCTACTACCTAATTATTCCACTTTGTACCAAGATTGATGAGATACAGATGCACGCTGTCTGTATTCCTTCTTCAGCGTGCTGCATTTTGGCATTTCCCACTCTGCCCACAAGACCTTGACATGGCTGTTGCCAAGGTTACCAATCTCCTTCTAGCTGCTCAGTGCAGTGAGTGTCTTTCAGTTTCATCCTCCTTGACCTCTAGGTGAATACAGGACTGGTAACCACAGTTGAGGCTGTCACTCTACTTGGTAACTCTAATATATGCCCCTCTGGTTTGCTGCTTTTTCTTTCAGCTGCTAACTCTAAGTATCTTTTTAAAGCTCCTTTTCCTCCTGCTGTGGATTTAGAAAGGGACAAAAATAATGCTCTTTTTTCTTACATTAGTTTAGGATTAATTGAGGTAGGCAAGGAAATCAGGCAGGGAAAGATGAAAACCATTTAAGGTATATTTACTGATGAAGTGTATTAGAGGTGTGATCTATATATGCAGCAAAAATTACCTTTCTAAAATGGAAAGTGAGGAGTAGGAGTAGACTGTCCACCAACTCATAGGTGGTGGTGGACTCTCATGGTTCTCCTCGAGAAGGTGGACATTTCCCATTGTTTTTCAAAGAGGACACTACAGGGAGGTAGATGCCAGTGCAACGATCTTAGGCGGGACAGAGATGCTCCTCCTTTGGAAGGATCTTCCTCCTTCCAAGCTCCTGAGTCACTTGAGGAACTTTTACTTCTGGCACCTCACTTAAATGTGAGACATTCATCTAAGAAATTTGAGCCAAGGGGGAAATACTTGCTATGACCAGGTTGGGATAAGCCTCTTGACACACACCTGTAATCCCAGCTTCATGGGACACTGAGGTAGGAGGATGATAACTTGAAGGCGTACCTGAGTTATAGAGTGAGTTCAAGGCCAGCCTTTCCAACCCAACTAGATTCTGTCTCAAAAGAAAAACAAATAGACAAGCAAGACTGGCTGGATGCAGCTGTGTACTAGAGAACTTGCCTAGCAGGCATGAAGGCCTGGGTTCAGTCCCCAGTTTGGCAATCTCTTTGACTTACACATGTGTTCTTAATATGGACTAGCATTACCCTTCCTTGGAATGTGCACTCCCTTGGTTTCTTCTCATCCTCTAAGTCACATTAGATTAGGGCACTCTCCTAAAACTCTCAGTTTTAAAAGTAAAGGCACAATTTTGTGGGATCTTTGTTTAACCCCAGGCATAGTTTGGCTACAATATCACCAGAGAAAATCTAGTTCTGGTGTAGAGAAATAGTCAGTCTTTCCATCATTTCAAGGAACACAGGGCAACTTGAATCAAGGGAGGAATATGTTGTCAGTGGGCACCTCATAGCTCTGAATGAGCAAGTAAATCAGTTAAGGAGTAGGACAGTGAGCGTGTGTGAATCACGGGTGGAAAATGGAGAGACAGAACACGGCAGGTCCATCTCTCAGGACCCACTGTGGGGAATTTTAGAAAATCTAGAGGAGATGTGGAGGACAGTTCTGAGTATGACGGAAATGTAAGGGGTGGGGCCTGAGCAGGAATTCTGGTGTTAATGTGACCAAGCTGTGTTTGGAATAAGATTTCAAAAATTTAAACACAAATGACATACGAGCATCTGACTTCCATCCCTCCCCCTCAAAGCTGACTGCCGTTTCAGGACAAGTGCTCATGATTCACCACACTGTGTCTGCATCCATGCTATTGACCATGTCCTTTACAATATATGTCCCCAGTCTTGCTCCAGAATAACTCTTTCTAATTTAACATTTCACACTTTATGCAGAAATCACCTGGTGTTAGAGATCTTTATTGAGTCTCCCCCAATTTACTATTTGTTTCTGATATGAACTTCATCTCTTTTCTTCTCTACTGTCCTGTAGTAATTCCTCTGTAGTAATAACAGGGGAATGTCCATAGAATCCTCTCTAAGAAAAGGAGTTGAGCTTCTGTGCTTAACTTGGCATGTTCTCTACAGAACCCAACACTTATACAGCTGTAGGGTTTCCATGAGAATGGAAGGGGATTGAATATAAGAACGTTGTGATCTTTTCATTTCTAAAGATATTTTATTATTTTTATTTTATATGTATGAGTGTAATGCCTGCATGTAGGTAAGTGCAGGATGCAGCTGTGCGCAATGCTCATGGAGGTGAGAAGAGGGTCTCGGAACGCCTCGAACTGGATTTATGGATGGTTGTTAGCTGCTATGTTGGTGCTGGGAATCAAACCTGGGACCTCTGCATGAGCAGGCAAACTCTTAACTGCTGAGCCATCTCTCCAGCCCATGATCTTTTAATTTTTAATATGTCATAAAAGTTTCTAAAATTTAAGTTAAAAACTAAAAGAAGAAGCTGGGCGTGGTGGTGCATGCCTTTACTTCCAGCACTCGGGAGGCAGAGGCAGGTGGATCTCTGTGAGTTCAAGGCCAGCCTGGTCTACATAGTGAGTTCCAGGACAGCTGGGGCTACAGGGAGACCCTGTCTCAAAAAGACCAAAAAATAAAAATAAAAAATAAAAGAAGAAATTAAAGAATATATATGTGTACACACTTTGATGTATAAAAAGGTTATATAGCAAAAAATTCTTTCTAAAGTATGAAAATATTATGTTAAAATGTAGTTAATGCCACTAACATGGCATACATCCCAACATGGTAATAAAACACACTGTAGAGGGTGCACACATGACTGACTGGGAGCTGCAGCTTGCTAACACTGTCCAGAACTCCAGAGAATATCATGTCATATACTGCTAAACTTGAAGTCACTACTGAACACATGCTGCCTTTTCATCATTGTTAGGTTACAAGTCAAACCGTTGTTAGTTCAAGAATGTCTGTGATTAAAGTGGTACGGATAGTTTTTTGAAGCCTTTGTGTGTGTGTGTGTGTGTGTGTGGGTGGGTGTGTGTGTGTGTGTGTGTGTGTGTTCACACATACTCATTCGTGTAGGCAAAAACCTTGCATTTGACAAATGTTAGGATGATACTGAAAAACAGGAGGCCCTTCCAAATACATCCCGTAAACTATGTAACTTAGGTGACTATAGAACACCACTAGTATTCATATTGCAAATGTGACCATTTCTACAGAACAGTGAAAAGAGTGAGATTATGCAGAGGCCTGCCCCATGGGAATCATCCATTTCACTTTTACTTTTTTATTTTTTATTTTATGTGTATGCATGTTATTGCATATGTAAGTGCACCTGTGTCGTGAAATCCCCTCTGAGGACAGAAGACATCAGATCTCCTGGAACTGGAGTTACAGACAGTCGTTAGCTGCCATGTGGGTGCTGGGATTCAAACACAGGTCTTCTGCAAGAACAGCCAGTAGTCTTAACCACTGAGCAATCTCTCCAGCCTCCAATTTGACTTTTATATCAGGAATGTCCATGGCTGAGGGAGACCTTTATCCTCTATTATTTCAGCTGCTCACCTAGAGATACTCCTCTAGACTGTCACTTCCTCCTCCACCCTCTTACTCCATGAGAGAAGTGACTTCTTTGAGGAGTTGGGGAGATAGGTTAGGTCAACTCCTTTCCTTAAGGTCCATTGAGCAAGCTTTGCCTAGTGAGGGGAAGTTTTTCCTAGGCAACAGTACCAATGCCAGACTGAGTAGGTGAGTTCTACTTTGGAATCAATATTAGGATATAACATCCTCCAGCCTTGCCATGGAAAGCTCCCAAACCAAACCCTATCATGACAAGTTATGCTCACTAATGGACATTGCAAATGTAAATATAAATGTCATGGTCCCTTCTCTCAGGAAACTCATGGTTCACAGTAGAGACCAGACACATAGACACACTGTTGCAGCATCACATGGTAAGTAAGCAGTGAGATGAACTCTGACTACCTTGTGGAGCACAGCAGAGTGACCCTCATTCAACTTGAGGAGCTCAAGAAAAGCTCAAGCAGCAAACTCAGTTGTAAGTGAAAAAAATTTGGAAAAGAAAATAGTAAATAAGAGTTACCATTTATTCTATATCAGGATATATGATGTATGTTCTCCATGAGTAATCTAATTAAATCCTCACAGTAGTTTGTAAGGTGAATTATCATTTGAAGCTGTACAATAAGAAAATTGAGACTCAAAAATTGTTGAGTTCACAAACTTTTACAAATGAAGTAGTTTTTTTTTTATTTATGTAGAGAGGTTTCGTTTGGCACTTTAAATGAGGATTTAGCAAACATTTTCTATAAAAGGTCAGATAAATATTTGGGGCTTTGTGAACCATATGGTCTCACTTAGAACTACTCTGTGTAGAGCCATAACTCAGGAGCAAGGCTGCATTTCAATAATAGTTTATTAAACAGTATTGATATTTGAATTTTGTATAATTTTCTTGGGTCATGAAACTCTCTTTTGGCTTTGTTTCAGTCATTTGAAAATATGAAAAGGACTGAGGATGTAGTTCAGTGGTAGGAGTGCCTAACATGTATAAAGGCCTAGTTTTCAGTCTTGGCAACACACACACG
>NW_008342276.1:6030883-6049265 GCF_000622305.1 Nannospalax galili | reverse complement strand
TACACACACACACACACACACACACACGCACGCACGCACACACACACACACAAAATAAAGAGGAATTTCAACCTGTATAAAAACATGCTGTCTTACAAGTAGGTTAAATAAGCATTTGGCCCACGAACCCATATTTTCAGTCACGTATATGGAAAATTCCTCATTCTTGCTTGTAGTTCTTTTCCTATACTCCTGATGTCTAAGATCATTGTTTTCTTTCTTTTGTTTTATTAACGTGCAACTTGCTGAATTTTCGTTGACAATTTCTAAGGTAGAAAATCATTTCTCGCCTTCCCAGATTGCCACTTAGCTGACAGTAAGAACATTAAAGGAACTTAAAGAGGTGTCAGTTAGAACCCAGAAAAGACTGTCCGGTCTGTGGAAACCCAGAAATATTTAAGGGGAGCTTATTTCTTTTTCATTCAGCCTTGAACTCTGCTTTGTTTACATTTTGTTTTTCCCTTAGCATTCTCTGGCACATCTCTGCATTAAAAAGTCTGTCCCTTTCTAAGCACAGACAGAGAAACTGATAATAAGCAAAATGATGACTTCAGAAGCTGACCCTTCAGTTGTTTACTGCAAGAAGGGATTAGGTTAAGTGTCAGAACATTCTTCTTTCCAAATATGAGACGATAGATGCCCTTGTAGAAGCTGTGCTGTAAAAGCCTTCTTTTAGGCAAACTCTAACAAGATTATCAGCATCCGTCTGACCCTTACCAGAATGGTGACAAGTGTGACTCTCTTTAAGCACTTCCATCCTTTCTTGAGTCCTTTATGCCTGCTGAGCACCTGCATACCTATTCTGTATCCTTGGGCACCCACAGTTCTCAAAATGCCCTCTGTTAGCTACTTAGATCAAAGCCCAAAGTAGAATGATGTTCAGTATTCTGATTCTGTAGGGTGAGAACTCTTCTCAGCCCCCAGGAATGGATAATCTTTTGGAGAACTGTTAGTTATGTACTATAAAGCCTATGCTTTTCATTTTCCTTGGTAATAAAACATTAAATCATCACTCAGAGCAATGATTGCCTAAAAATTGATTCCCCAGCTTTTTACTTGTGATTTTCCACAGCTATGCGCAAATGCCTGAGTTCTGAAGAGTGACAAGTAAATGAGACATGGGAGTGCCCACTGAGCAGCTTTTATGCTTGTTTGCTTTGAAACAAGATCTTATGTAGCCCAGGCTGGTTTAACTAGGTAGCTGAGGATGGCCTTGAACTCCTGATTCTCTACCTCCTAGGTTTGGGGACCACAGTTATACACCACCTTGATCATCTTAAGCAGTTTTGAAGAAGCTCTCTTATGCACCTAGTATCCACATAATCTTGCCCCTCTCTTTGACATGGTCTCTTTGAAATATGGATGCTATGACTGGAGTTCCATCTAATAACTACCCCAATCATGGACATGGAGGCTACACAAGAGAAATACTAGGTGGAGATCTAGAAAGATTGTTTGTACATAATTTCACACAGCCCAAATTAACTCTATACTATTTCTGGATGTCTTTGACATGAGCAAAAATAACTAAATAAACCTTTACCTTTTTTTTTTTTTTGGTCTTTTTGAGATAGGATCTCCCTGTAGGCCCAGCTGGCCTGGCACCACTCACTATGTAGACCAGGCTGGCAAGCTGGCCTTGAACTCACAGACATCTGCCTGCCTCTGGCTCCCAAGTGCTGGGACTAAAGACATGCACCACCATGCCAGGCAACCTTTATCTTATTTAAGTGGTTATTTTATTGGGTTCCTACTATACAGGCCTCCCTAACTCTTTTTTCATTTTCAATTCAGTTTTGTGACTTTCACACAATATTTTTATTACATATAGACCCCCTCCCTTGTACTTCTGGCCCAATTTTATATATATCAGCCACGGGGAGAGGCTTCATGGTTCATGGAAGGGGAGAAAGAGTTTAATGAGTCTCTAATATTTTTAAATACTATTTTAAGCTTTATTTTATTATTTTGTGTGTTTGAGTATATTGTCTGCATGTGTTTAAGTTCACTTGTGTTGTGTAATGCTCTCAGAGGTTAGAAGAGGCTGTCATATCCCCTGGAACTAGAGTTAGTGATGGTTGTTAGCTGTCATGAGTATGCTAGGTACTAAACCATGGTCCTCTGCAAGAGCAGCCAGTGCTGTACCATCTCCAGCCTCTAACTCTTAATCGATGCATTCATCAAGGTAGCCAAATTCATGTGGGAAGAAATATTGCACCTCTTCCATTCAAGGCAGTTTGTTTCACATAACAATCAGGTACCCCATGGCCGGTAATGTGTGCAAGGAAACACATCTGTGCTGGATAGCTTTAGTGTCAACTTGACACACCTGGGTTGAGGGAGCCTCAATTGGGGAAATGCCTCCATTGGCCTGGCCTGTGGCCATATCTGTAGGTCATCTTCTTGATTGTTGAGTGATGTGTAAGGGCCCAGGCCACTGTGGGAGGTGCCACCCCTGGGCAGGTGGGCCCATAAGAAAGCAGGCTGAGCAGGGGTCAGGGGAGCAAGTCAGTAAGCAGCGTTCCTTTAGCTCCTGCCTCCAGGTTCCTGCCCTGAGTTCCTACCTTGAGCTGCCTGATGAACTGTAACCTGGGAGATGTTAAGCCAAATAAACCCTTTCCTCCCAAAATTGGTATTGGTCAAAGTATTTTGTCACAGCAATGAAGAAACCAACTAAGACAACATCCAAGGCTGTGATGGCAATTTCCTGGCTCTTATTTGTCTGTTCAAGGTCAGTTCTTCTTTCAACTCTGATCTTGCAGCCTCCCCCGTCACCTAGAGATGAGGTTGAACAGAGGTCAGGAGCATGAACCACGGATTTCCTGCTCCCATTCCTGCACAAGCACTCACTGGCTGTGTATCTTGGAATCTGGTAACCTCTACATCTCAGTTCCTTATCATTAAGGGGGTGATGTCAACAGTAACAACCTCATAAGATTATTTCAAGAAACAAATTCTTGACCAAAACATGCTTAAAATATTGTTTAGCACAAAGAAAGGCCATTCAAGAATGTACTATTACTGTTAAGGTTATTGCCTATATGACTGTTACTATGGATTTGATGCTGATAGCACTATCAAATATTGAGTTATTCATGTTTATTTAACTCTCTTATTGATTCATTTGAATGTTTTAAGAGCTGAGGAAATGGTTCAGACAGTAAAGTTCTTTCCATGCCTACCAAGCATGACAACCTGAGTTTGACCCTCAAAACCCAGAGTTTTGCAACTAGTCAGATACAAAGAATAAGTGTCTGTGAAATGCCCAGCCCTAAGTGACCTGACATATCTACAATGCAACTTCTACACCTGGGGCTCAGGGAACATAGCAGAATGGAGGGGTGGGGGGGGGCAAAGTGAACATTAACACGTCTCTCAACTCTCACCAGCAATATTTCCTCACATGACAGAGGGTGATTAACACAGAAAGACACAACTGGCCAAAGTGTTACAGGATAAGAGACTGCAGAATGTGTGTCCCTGGATAAGACTCCTATATTAAGCTTCTCCTACCAAGTGTTCGGGGACCATTGCAGAAGACGGAGTAGAAAGACTATAAGAGTCAGGGGTGGTGGAAACAGAGTTTTCCAGGGACTGGGAAGTTGCTCATGTGAACTTACAGAAATGGTGACAGCATGCACAAGACCCATGCAAATTCAAACCAGAGAAAAACTCAGCATAGAAGTAGGGACATGGATAAGAAGCCCCAACCTTAGCAGAGGAACTACTAGCAACTGATCACTGCTGGTTTTCAGAAAAGCCTGTCTTCTTTAAGGGAATGACACTAGATAGGCAAATAAGGCTTCCGTGGATGGAATCACGCTGAGGGATGTTAGAGAACACAAACCTGATGTCACATATATGACAGAATGCGTTGGGGACTATGAGGGGTTGCAAATAGGGGGTAGAATCTAAATATGACCAAGAAGTATTGTATGACATGCACAAAAATTCAATAAAATCTTTTGAAAGAAGGCATAGCACAACACACTTGCAAACCCAGCACGGAGGACACAGAGACAGTCAAATCCATGGAGCTGGATGGCTAGCCAGCCTAGCATACTTGGCAAATTCTCGGCCAGTGAGAAACTCTGTCTCTAAAGAAAAGGTGAACAGCACTTCAGCAAGCACACTCAGAGCTGTCCCTGGCCTTCACGTGCACACACATGTGCACACGGATACACAATACTACTTTAATTGTGAAGGAAATAAACTTTCATTATTAAAATCTTTTTACGTTCTAAGTCAACAAAATAAAAACTCAAAATCCTTTCCTGCAATCATAGTGAATTACATCTGCAGGCTTTCAGGCATTCCATACACAGTGAAACGTAGAATCACAAGAATAGAGAGGGCCACACACATTCATGTATATGAATGCCGATATCCATCTGCTGTCTTATTCCAAAAAAGCTGATATGACTACTATTTATCCACTTACTTTTTTGTTAAATATTATTTCATAAATGCTAATATTTTGCTACATATTATTTCTCCGTGTATGGAATACACAATACAGGTTGCATCACTAATTATGGTTGTGAGAGGTGGTTTTATACTTTTACCCTACTGAGTAATATACAACTTTGAAATCTTTGTCTGATGTTCCCTGTTCATGTATATATAAACTGTTTCCAGGTTTTTATTAATACAAAAAAGTTGCTATGAATTTCCTTGCTTAGTTTCTTTGTGCATCTGGGTGAATTCATCTATCAGAAAAATTCCCCGGAATAGAGCAGTGAGGTCAAAGTGCATTTGCACTATAGATGCTGCTGGCAGGCTCTCCACAAAGATTGTTTTCATGTGTGGTCCACTGATGGGGAATTAGAGTTCTATCTCCCCATATTATCTGCAACATTGGGTTTTGCCTAGTTTCCATGAAAGATTAAAAAAAATGCTTTATTGTTTTGATTTTGAGTAAGGGTGAAGCTGAGGCATGTTTGAAAATTTATCAGCCCTTTTATTACGTTTTTAGTGAGATATCTCTGCTTTATGTCCTTCACGTATTTAAATCTTGCCATTTACTTGGGGGTCTAGATTGCTGTGCCTGGGCTGCCCCACCTAGAGTCTCCTATAATTCATTCCCCTTCTGATTTCTGACACCAGCTTTTCTGCCAGCATCTAGACCTCTGTGTCCCAGCTCCAAACGCCTTGTTCTAAGGATCTGTAGTAAGGGATCAAGAGGGTAGGTATAAGCACCCACATCCAGGATGTTTAGGTGGCAGAATAAAAGCCATATCCCAGGTTTTTCTACCCATGGCTCCCCCACGATACAGAGAAATTGGTCATGGACTCCCTACGCTAACATGGGACTTCACCAGAGGCCCACATGCGCTAACAGCACAATGTGTTTTAATGAGAACTTCTCTTGTACTATGTACTCACAAAACTGACTCTGGCTGATTCTTTCCCCAGAGCATTTGGCATCACCTCCTAGACCAAACTGCAGCTCTGGATGTAATAGAAATAACAAGGAAAGTGCAATCCAGAAAGCCAAGTTCCAGCTCCAGGTCTACCACCCAGTCACGTCAGACTCTGGACTTCAGCTCTCTCTTCCATTTCTGAATATGTGAAACTGAGGAAAGATATCTCCTTTGTGTCTCTCAGAGTTCTTGTGAAGGACAGATGATATACTATTGTGGACTATTTTATAACGTGTAAAGAGATGAACAAGTAGCATTATTGTTGCTGTGTATTACTACTGTTGTCAGCAGTAATCATGCTGACAGCAGTAGCAGAGTTCTCTATTCTTTCTCTTTAGCAATAGTTTTCAAATGCAAAAACTTCATGGAGAGTCTTCCGATGAAGAGCTTTTTGAGAGGAAAGATTATGTTGTTGCTATTTATATTGAATTTCTGTAAAGCTTATCTAATATATTTCATCGAACTTAGATCTTCTCTGCCATATATATATGAAGGCCTATAGAGTCCCCGAATACTTTTCAGTGTGGCTCCATCCACTGGAGTCTGATGAACCTACCAAGAGTCTCATCCTTTAATTAGTTTGCCTCTCCCCCTCCCAGCAGCCATCACCTGGCAATAGTTCCTCACGTAGGTTAAGGTTTCCTACCCACTTCCCCATATCTGTGCTGGGATTTGGTCTGCCTTGAACCTAAGTGGGTCTTGTGCATGCTGTCACCATTGCCATGAGTTCATATGAATAACTGCCCATCTGTCCAGAAAACTGTTTCCCTGTGATTATCCACCACCTCTGCCTCTTACAATCTTTCCACGCCCCTTCCACAATGATTCCTGAGCCTTGGAAGGCAGAAGCCTGATAAAGGTGTCCAATTCATGGATAAGCAGTTTGCAGCCTTTTATTCTCTATACATTGGCCAGTTGTGGATCTCTCTGTTAATCACCATCTGCTGCAGTATTGAGGATTGAATCTACAGCCTTCATCTAATCAATCATTCTATCACTGAGCCCTTATTTTTTTTGGCCAGGGTCTTATGAAATTGTCCAAGCTGGTCCCACACTTGTTACGTAGGCTGAGTAGGCCTTACGTTTGACCCTCCTGCTTTAGCTGTCTGAGTATACAAGATTACTGCAACCACCTTAGAGAGACTATATTATTCATCCTTATATTACACGGGTTCTGGAATTTTCCTTTTCCTGTCTTTTCCTGTGTTTCTCAGTTCTCTCTCTCTTTCTCTCTCTCTCTCTATCTCTCTCTCTCTCTCTCTCTCTCTCTCCATCTTTAAGACATATTTATAAAGGAGCAACAAAAGTTTCTCTTTAGATTCCATTTTTTGACCAGGAGGGAACATAAATTTCCATGTCTTTTTTGCAAAAAAGAACAAAGAATACATGGCCAATTTCAAAGGCTGAATTTGGTCACATACAAAAGAGCAAGTCAGCTCTAGTCGAAAACAGTTATGAAGTCAACACAGTTCTTAATCACTCTGTGTACTTTAGGGTCGTATCACCTGGGTTCAAATTATGATGTGCCTGTCAAATTGCTTTCTAAATACCTGTGTTTCAGCCCATAGGATAGTGTTGCTGTCAGCTTTTTTCAGAGAAACTTCTTTTTGCAATGACCAATGGTGAGTGCAGAGATTCATAACTGTCAAGTAAACAACTGTGGAAGGACTGGAGAGATGGCTCAGTGATTACGCACACTGGCTGCTCTTACAGAGGACCCAGATTTCATTCCCAGCAACCACATGATGGCTAACAACCATCTTTAACTCCAGTCCTAGGGTACCTGACACAGTCTTTTTTGCAAAAAAAGAGCAAAGAATACATGGCCGTGACATGCATTACCTGACACCAGGAAACATACATACCTTCAGGTAAAATATAAACATAAAATAAAAATAAATTTAAAAACTGTGGAATTTCCAACCATAACTAGAACATCTATAACATCCCTTCAAGGCTCATGCAGAATCACTGAGGAGACACAGACAATTTAAGAGCCAGAAGAAGGGGGGACATTGTGTGGAATGTTGACTTCCTAGCATGACATAGCTATTGTACTCTTGAACTCACAGCAGCTGTGATTACCTGCACAAGATCTCCGTGAGTCTATCAGTCATGGAAGGGAGAGGGGCTGTTGGGGCCCCACCCTCCCTGATGATGGTGGGAAAAGGAGAAACTCATTGGGTCATAAAAAAATGAGAGGAAAGAAAAAGGAAGCCTAGCTGGGAAGAGGAAGAGGACCCAACTTGGTTCCTTAACCCATCCTTGTGCCTCAGGTTTCCAGTCTAAATGTGGGGCTAGCCATTATTCCTCTCTCACAAATTTAGTGTGAGAATGAAGTTAAGACATGTAAAGCTGCCCCTGGAGTGCAATGGGCAGAATGTATGCTAGGCACAGTTGCGTTGAAAGAGCTGTGAACTTAGTATTGGTGGATATTTGATTGGTTTGCTTTTCAGAAGAAACTACCAATTTTTAGAGCAATTTTTAGAAAAAAATTCTTAGTTTTTCAAAAATATACCATCAGGGAAAATCTGTTAGTTGGTTAAAAAAACTTGCATTGATTTTTTTTCAAAGATGTGTACAAAGTCCTGTGTTATAAAGCAAGTGTGTATAACAACCCAACAGGCAGAGACTCCCTTCCTTCTCCTCCCACAGATGTTACATGGAGTACCTGAGATTAGCCATTCAGGATACTTGACGAAAGCAACAAGAACATGCATGAACACTAGCCGGTGGATTACCAACCATACAGGATGCCTAACCCCTGAGAGTGGCTTTGTATTTTGCACAGCATTTTGTCAATGTGCCACTACCCAGGCTTTCCCACTCAGCCCTGTCCTCTTCACTGCCAGCCAGTCTGCAACAAAGTCTGTCATTTCTTGCAAGTCCTAAGTCAACAGCTCACTTCTCTAGCACTGCCTTTGTGTGACCTCCCAATTCCCCTATTTCCTGGGTCCATACATGTCCATTCTCCACTACAATAGGCCCCTGTGTGTGCTCAGTGAGTCAGAATGGTGCAGGCAAACTCTCCAGGACTTTGACATCTGGCAGACATAGGGTTGAATTCCAGCTCTGTCATTAGTGAGCTATGACCTTGGGCAAGTTATTCAATAATATCCTTTACTGTCAAGTGAATAATCACATTGCCTTGGAGAGTTGTTACAAGAACTAAATCAGATAAGTAAAATACTTAGCTCTGTGTTTGACACATGCTATGAGATCTGTTATTCTTAGTTTTGCTCCTATTTTCTAGTAGTTTTACATAATTCTTTTCTTATAAAATCCAAATTATATATCTCTTGAAAACAGAAACTGACTTCTATGTTTTTTTAATCTCATAAGCGTCTAGCACAGGCTTCTTACAGATTAGTCAATAATTGTTACTGAAATTATTGGAATGTTTACATAATGCTATGGTCAAGGTGAGAGGGACATGTGAGTCAGATTTAAAATTTGAATAGGCACAGTATTGCATAAAGCAGTGATTTTTAAGATACTCCAGTTTGACTCAGAAAACCTGTGTTCTCATAACCATGGTAAGGTCCCCCAACATTTCTAAGCTTTTCTTCCAGCATCTGGCCTACCTTTCTAGGATGTGCTGAGGGTCAGTGACCACAATCATCATATTACTGCTTGGAATGAAAGCATCTTCAAACAGTAGGATTATATAAAAATTGAAAGACTTGAGAAAGAGTGGATCATTCCAGCTTATAATTATCTAGGAAAGAAAGAAAAAGGAAGGATTTCTCTCCAGAAAGTTACTCAATCCCAGAGTAGTGCTAGCTTTAGAAGCCTTGAAACAAGTACATCATCTTATCTTTTCTGAGATGACCTAGAGATGACTGAGGGTCAAACTGTACTTCCCAAGGTTGCTCAGAACCAGACCTGCCTGTTCCCTAAGCTCTATAACTACATGGAAGTTAGGTTTCTGTCACACAAAAAAAATCTAAAACAGTATAGCACAGGCATTTATGGTGTACAAAGTCTAGACACCCCAAAATATTCTCTCAATTGGCAAAATTTACAGGGAATAAAATACAGAGAATTCTATCTAACATCTTTATACACTCAAGGAAGATGAAGCTTTCTGTGCATGTAAGTCCTATATTTGAAGCTGTTTGATAGTATCATTTGGGTTTATTTTCATTGGCTTTTACTGCTATCCTACATAAACTCCTAACTTTTAACAACTAGGAATTTGGTGAGACTTGCAGAGACTTTATCTGACAGCTTGGCTTTACTTTTTTTAAAGAATCCAGTATAATAGAAGCTAGTCTGTGTAACCATCTTATTTCTAGCAAATATCTGGATAAGATTGTGGGCAGTTTTTGCTCCTTGCCCTCCAAGGTCGATTAAGTTCCAGGGGACTATGGAGCATCTCTCAAAATGTCCTGTAACTGTGGTGAGTCACCTGTCCTTTTGATCAAGGAGGCCATGGATACCCCACCAGATGGACTTGAACCAGTGTCCAGTCTGAAAAAAGGAGGGTCAACACAGAGGAAACATTTCCTCTATGCTTCCAAGCGAAGCCAGCCACAGTCAAGTAGGACCTTTGACTTATCTTTGCATAGATGGAACTGGTAAAAGAAAGGAGCCAAGGGCTCCTCCCAAGCCCATGTGACCCCTGAGGAACAGATCCTCAAATGACCTTAAGAGTAAAAATAAATTGTTTTATCTGGGCCAACTGTATGATCTTAAACAAGCAAAAGGAAAGTATAACCAAAGATTAAAGTGATCAGTATAATTCTTTAAGAGCCCATGTATAAAGCAAAAGGCTACATAACAAGAAACAATGCCAGGCAGGAGATATCTTCCTTTGAGTTATTGGCCAGAGTGCCTAAGAGACTCCCAGACAGTAACCCAGCATAGAACTTAGAAAATAAACAGCAGACCCCAATCTTATCTAAAGGAATATTGGCAACTGATTGCTGCTAGATGAGGAAGAGCTGATCTTCCTAAAACAAGGAATTTTAGATAGGCTGACTAGGCTCAGCAGGTGGACAAGCACTGGGGAACAGCTGGGGGCTCCAACAATGCCATGGACAGTAACAGGGATGACAGAGTAATGTGCTCCAGTAGGGTGGCAGGGACTATGGGAAGGTGCCATTTGGGATGCAGGTATAAAGATGAATACGATTGTTTGGAATGTTCTGTATGAAATACACACAAAAAAATCAATCAATAAAAAAATGCATTATCTTTGGAAAAAAAAAGACTTGCAGAGATTTTTATCTGATAGCTTGACTTTACTTTTCTTTAAAGAATCCAGTATCACAGAAGCTAGTCTGTGTGGCCATCTTATTTCTATCAAATGTCTGGGTATGATTAAGGTAATGCCTCATTAAAGAAAACCTTCACTTTTGGAGTCATTTAAACTAAGAGTGAACCCTTTCTGTTCTGAGGTGTTCTGATTTCTCTCAGAACTATTTTCTCATAACTGTGTACCAAATAAAGGGATTCCTCTCAAATTCATTGAGCAGTGTATCAAGCATGGTATGGGGAAGGCATGAGTGATCTCTGGTAAGAGTTTTATGAAGGAAGAAGTTGTTTCTCTGACCCTACTGAATCAGAACAGCATATAAAACCACAAACAGACGTAATCAACCTATGCCAGTATGTTGCTTCCAACATTTGCAGTGGGGGTGGGGGTGGGGGGGACACATTGTTTTTAAAATCATTGCTGTTTTCAGAAGGGTGGTCTTAAGTCTAATTAACCCCTCACACATGTAAACCTTGTTCTGAGTCAGGGCATAGCTGAGTTTCAAAAGAGGAATGGAGAACATGGCATGTGAAAGCTACATATTCAGCATAGCTTATAAAAGTTAATTACATTGAGATTCAAAATCATTGTAGGGCAGATCACGTTGTTTTTCTTGGATATCAGTTAATTCTGAACAAGCTGTGTACATAGTATGTAAACAGAAGGAGTACACAGTTCCAAATGTTCTAAAAACATATGATTAATTGATTTACAAGGTTTTGTAAAAATTCAATTTTTAAAGGCTTCTTACAAGATTCATTCCTAAAAGTCTTTCCTACATATGGTATAGATTGAAAGAGCATACCATGGAGCAGGCCAGAGACCAGTTAGCTAGCACCAAACCCCACACCTTTTTGAACATTCATTGTGTGAGGAGGGTGGGTGGTTCTTAAAGCTCAGAAATACTGTCATATCAGAACATGAACTTGGATCACAGAGCTGAGGATAGACTTACCCTGTATCCTTCACTGAATTCCAGATAGTGTTCAGTTATTTATATTTAAAGGTACAATCACAACCTATAGGAGTCCTTTTGGTTTATATGTCTTTAGTTTTATTTTTAGTGCCAAATGATATTATTTAAAATTGTCTTTATGATTTGGAGACAATCTCTGGATCTAGCCACGTGCTTCCCTGAATGCCATCTCTTATGTAGGAAGCTGAGCAGGGCTGCTCCTTATATCACATCTGTGATCACTGACTGTGCACATCTCTCACCGTTTCTGCTTGTTACCGGACATGGGAGTCAGTTATCATGATGCTCACATTTGTTTATCTTGTAAATTGAGATTGTATCTTTACTATCTGTGTCTCTACTGAAATTAAGTGCAAATCTGGAAAGCAGATTGCTTTAAGAAAGGTAAAGGAGGATACATTTCCCTTTGGAAATAAAAAATAAACCGGCTGATGTAATCACGTAAGTGCTTTATATGTAATATGTATACTGATACATAATTTAAATCTACCTGTTGGTCAGGTAATTTGTCACTACCATCATCTTTTAATCACAAACTTCTCACATAAAATTATAACCTTGGACTTGACAGAACTTCAAAATTCACTGATTATAATAGAATCTAAGTTGATTTCATTGGGCAAAAAATATCCTTTCTTCAAAAAGATAAGAAGAAGGTGGGTGTGGTGGTTCATGCAGTTAGTCCAAGCACTCAGGAGGCAGAGACAGGTGGATCTCTGTGAGTTCAAGAACAACCTGGTCTACATAGTGAGTCTCAGGCCAGCTGCAGCTACAGGGAGACCCTGTCTCAAAAGGACAAAAAAAGATAAAAAGAAAAAGAACAAAGGAAGAAAGATGAAGAGGAAGGGGGAAGGGAAGAAAGGCAGTTCCAATAGTCAAAAAACAAGTTTTCAGTTACTTGATTTTCTGAAGCAAAAACAAAGTCAATAAAGTATTTCTGCATTCTTAATGAAAATGTGACTGTAATCTAAAGCTGCCTTTACTTAGGTGTATTGATGTTGATGATATAGCGGGAAACAGTCACGATTTTTAATCTTTCAGAAGAAGACCTGGGAGATAGAGTTTCAGACAGCCATTGTAGGGCTGCCAATACTTGTTTTTTAGAAGAGAAGTTGATCCTTTTGGGGGCTTCTCTTTAGAATAACTTTAAATTGTTCTCTTAAATTAGCAGCATTGCATCTGAATTACAGTTAGTTGAAGGCCGAAGGTGGAGAGTGACCCAACACGAAGAGGAGGTGAAGCATGACAGCCCCAAGTCTGAATTCCAGCACTTCCCTCACAATGTGACCTTGACTGGGGGTTGTTGTTTCTGGGTTCCAAGTCCTGATTTATGACATTTGGATGACTGTTGCTTCACAGAGTGATGTGAAAATTGCAGGAGAAAACATGGCAAACAGGCTCTTAGAGGAATGCTCAAATTTAGGTTCTGATTCATTTTATTGTTGTTCTTTTATCTTCTTTATGTATGATGGTGCTATCTACCCTAGACTGGAGTGCCTACAGTTGGACAGACTAGTTCTCTTTACCTGACATCTAATTTTTCCTTCTTTTTAAGTTGTTTTAGAACTGCGTCTTTAGCTTAGTGATAACACATTTGCCAAGCCTACGTAAACCCCTGAACTTGATCATTAGCACGACAAACATAAAAATAAAATGAAATAAATTTTCTAAAGCTTCTCATTCCATTTTAATACATTAGCAAGGGATGATTGTTTTTATACAAATGGCTGCATTTGAAATACTTCAGAGTTTGTGGGCCTTTTGATCTATGTCATATTCAACTGGGCCTGCCATTGTAACCAGGAAGTGCCATCAATAATATGTAAGTGAATATGTGAATGTGCGCAGCTGAGTTTCAACAAACCTTTATTTTATTTAAGTAAACAGTCCAACAGATAGCTTACCAATTCTTTTTCGTAAGAATTTATTTTTTATTTTATATGATGTGTGTGCCTGAGTACATGCATGTGTATTTCATGCATGCAGGTGCTCATAGAGCCCCTGGAACTAGAGTTACAGGCAGTTGTGAACTGCCCAATGTGGGTACCGAGAACCAAAACCAGGTCCTCTGCACTATGTCCTCTCCCAGAGAGGCAAGAGCTCTTAACCACTAAGCCATCTCTCTAGCCCCAGTGCCAATTCTTGCACTTGACTACAAATGTCCAGCATCCTGTACAGTGCTTTCTACCCTAAAACCCCACTAACATTTCAGTTTGTTTTGGGGAACAGATAAGAAGGCAAAGAGAAAAAGAAAAAAGAAATAGCCAGGGAACCTAAAGTGTATGTGTGTGTATGTGTGTAAACTAGTGTATATGTGTGCTATTACATACATGCATACATATTATGTGTGTGTATGTAAACTAGCATATATGTGTGCTATCACATACATACATATATATATTGTGTGTGTGCATGTGTGTGTGTGTAAACTAGTGTATATGTGTGCTATTACATACATGCATACATGTTATGTGTGTGTATGTAAACTAGCATATATGTGTGCTATTACATACGTACATATATATATTGTGTGTGTGCGTGTGTGTGTGTAAACTAGTGTATATGTGTGCTATTACATACATGCATATATATATATATATGTGTGTAAACTAGTGTATATGTGTGCTATTACATACATGCATACATATTATATGTGTGTATGTAAACTAGCATATATGTGTGCTATTACATACATGCATATATATATATAGTGTGTGTGTGTGTGTACGGGTGCTATTTACTTTAGCTTAAATCTGGCAAAACTAGATCTCATTTTTTTAAAATAAATAGTTTATTGAGAAGTTCATACATCATAAAAGGTGTTTTGATTAAATCCATGTCCACTCCCTCATCTCCAACTCTTCCCATATCTCCCCATCACTTTTTCCTGATAACTTCCCCCCTCTGAAGAGGTAACCCTAAAATCTTTTAAGGATTAGATCAAAGCTCCCAAATACTTTCAACATTTTTGGTCTTTGGAACAGAGTATGTTGCTAACAGGCCCAAGGAAATTTTGACTTCTAGCCAAGAAACTGGCTACTTTTCTTTGGGATCTTTTACACTAACTGCCTAAACAATTCCTACCTCCTATTCTTATCACACCATCCTCTGAAGACATTATCCAAAATAGGGACTCAGATCGCTCTGGCTTCTTCCACTGTGAACAGGGATGCAGGGCAAGGCAATTGGAGTACCCCTTCAGTGGGTCTATCTAAAAATCTCCCAAATTGCATAACTCTTACCTCCAAGGGGAACAGAAAGTCCTTGAATCATGAATAGGAGATGTGAGGAGAAGTAAAGGCAAGAGTAATTAGTATTACAAGTTCTAGACAGGGAACTAGAAAAAAGTCAAAACAGGATAATTTTCAAATGTTCATGTGAGAGGCCACTGGAATTTCTTGACCAGGGATTCCAAAGCATCCCTCTATTGGGTTTCTCCTCATTTTTCTTTTCTCTTCCAAGGCTGGACTCTAGAGTGATGGATTCAAGATTTGCTTTCAGGTATTTTGATAGCTGTTGTAGTGGGTAGAATCAGTGTCAGTTCCCCCTCAAAGGCTCCTAGATAAGGGGAGAAAACAAATTTATCCATCATTTTAGAACAATAGCTGGTTGTCTTCCTTAGGTACAGGTGGGAACTACAGTATTGGAGACCAAGATTTGAAGTCTTATATCTTACAACACTTTCTGGTTAGGAACAAAATCATCAATGAAAAATAATTGTGTAAGTAACTTTTTATATAGACTTAAGCATAATGTCTGGGAAGTGTAATCCCTTGAACTCTTAAAGAAATATACTGATGACTACTCTTTGGTTAAATTTTCCTTTTGGGTTTACACTTAAGGTCATTTGAGGATCTGTTCCTCAGGGGTCACATGGGCTTGAGAGAAGCCCCTGGCTCTTTCTTTTACCAGTTCCATCTATGTAAAGATAAGTCAAAGGTCTTGCTAGAACATGTCTGGCTTCACTTGGAAGCATGAATGAGATGTTTCCTCTGAGTTGACCCTCCTCTTTGTAGACTGGACACTGGTTAAAGTCCATCTCATGGGGTCTCCATTTCCTCCCTGAACAAGAGGACAGGGCCCTCACCACAGTTACAGGACATTTTGAGAATTGTTCCATAGTCTCCTGGAACTTAGTCGACCTTGGAAGGCAAGGGGCAAAAACTGTCCTTTAAGTCCGTCTGACCACATTAGTATAGGCCTCAAACTATGGCTATTAAACATCTAAAAAGTTAATTCCACCAGTCTGGTACTTTTAATTATCGTATGCTATGTAAGTAAGGCTTGAATAAAAAATGAAGTATTCTCAGATAAACAAACAGAAACAGACCCTCATCACTTGCTTAGGCTTTCTCATTTTTCCTATCTATTTTGGAAAATATCTTCATTCCCATATCCTTTTAACATCTTTTACATTATCATTTTTTAAATAATTATGAGACATAATAGCATTAACAAATAAATTTTCCATCTGTTGTGAGACTTCTTTTCCTGCGGATTCTGAAGAGTGCTTACTCCCTTTAAAGGTTCTAGTGTCGAGCCAATGTTTGATTAAAATTTTACTGGGAAGCCAATGAATTTATTGAGCTTACATACTGAGATAACTGAGGGGATGGCGTCATTTTTTAAATAATTATGAGACATAATAGCATTAACAAATAAATTTTCCATCTGTTGTGAGGCTTCTTTTCCTGCGGATTCTGAAGAGTGCTTACTCCCTTTAAAGGTTCTAGTGTCGAGCCAATGTTTGATTAAAATTTTACTGGAAAGCCAATGAATTTATTGAGCTTACATACTGAGATAACTGAGGGGATGGCAAGGTATATCTATGACCTGAGAGTATGCACTCTAGAAAGGCTTTACCCATCATGGGTCATGTCTTCTCTTCCTAGCCTTCCAAAGATTGTATATTTTAGCCCTCCCCAAATCCAGAAGGCCATGTGTGATTAGGGTCAAATTACTTTCCGTTAGCTGGGAAGAGTAGCTGGATAATCCAATGACAGTTCAATGGCCCTGCTTGGCCCTCCTTTAATTAATGAGCACAACCATAAGCCCAATTGTGATGATGTTTAGCGATCAGGCTCAGCTGAAGTTGTGATGATGGAAATTATTTCATGCAGAAGAGACTGCTGTAGAGCATCATCTTATTAAAAGGACCTGGAATTTAAAAGGATTTGGTGCTAGGAGCCACATATGAGGGAGAACATATGTCATTTGTTTTTCCGAGTCTGTGTTACTTCACTTAGTATAACAGTTTCTAGATCCATCCATTTACCTGCAAATTTCATTATTTCATCTTCTTTTTACTGCTGAATAGAAGAACTACATTGTGTAAATACCACATTTTTGTTAACCACTCGTCAGTTGAGGGATACTTAGGTTGCTTCCATCTCTTAGCCATTGTGAAAAGAGCAGCAAAAAACATGGTTGTACAAGTGTCTCTACAATGGGATGAGTCCTTTGGGTATATGCCAAGGGGTGGTATAACCGGGTCATATGCTAGGTTCATTCTTAGTTTTTTAAGAGTTCTCTACACTGTTTTCCATAGAGGCTGCACAAGTTTGCAAACCCACCAGCAGTGAATGAAGCAGTGAATGAGCATTCCCCTTTCTCCACATCCTCACCAGCATTTAGTATCATTTGTTCTCTTGATCCTAGCCAGTCTGATTGCCGTAAGGTGATACCTTAGGGTGGTTTTAACTTGCATTTCCCTAATTACTAATGACATTGAACACTTTTTGAGATGTTTCTTAGCGATCTTTATTTCTTCCTTTGAGAACTCTCCGTTTAGATCTTTAGCCCATATTTCAAGTGGGTCATTTGGTTTCTGGATTGTTTTTTGAGTTCTTTATATATTCTGGATGTTAAACCTCTGACAGATGTGTCACTGGTGAAGATTTTTTCCCCATTATGTGGGTTTTCTCTTCATTTTTTGGATTTTTTATTTTGCTGTACAGAAACGTTTTAGTTTAATGAGGTCCCACTGGTTGATTGCTGACCTTAATTCCTGAGTAAATTCTATCCAATTTAGAAAATCCTCTCCTACACCTATATCTTGTTACTGTCAACATTATCTTTTAATAGTTTTGGGGTTTCCAGTTTCACATTGAGGTCTTTGATTAATTTGGAGTTGACTTTTGTGCAAGGTGAAAGATAAGAATCTAGTTTCATTCTTCTGCAGGTGGAGATCCAGTTTTGCCAGCACCACTTGTTGAAGATGCTGTCTTTCCTCTATTGTGTGTTCTTGGCACCTTTGACAAATATCAGGTGGCTGAAATTGAGTGTATTCAGGTTTGGATGGTCAATGATGTTCCATTGATCTATATGTCTATTTTTATGTCATTACCATGCTGTTTTTATGACTATAGCTCTGTAGTATACTTTGAGATCTGGTATAGTAATCCTTCCAACATTGCTCTATATGCTCAGAGTTGCTTTTGCTATTCAGGGTCTTTTGTGCTTCAGTATGAATTTAATGGAAGGATTTTTTTTTCTAATTCTGTGAAGTATGTCATGGGGATTTTGATTGGGATTCCATGGAATCTACATATTGCCTTTGGCAGGATTGTCATTTTCACAATATTGATTCTTCCAGTCCATGAGCATGGGAGGTCCTTCCATCTCCTGGTGTCTTCCTCAATCTCTCTCTTTAATGATATAAAATTGTCTTTGCAGAGATCTTTGGTGTCTTTGGTCAGATTTATTCCATGATAATTTGTTTTT
>NW_008342276.1:6028870-6030783 GCF_000622305.1 Nannospalax galili | reverse complement strand
GATAGTTTGACCTCTTCTTTTCCAATTAGTACTCCTTTAATTTCCTTCTCCTGTCTTATTGCTCCAGCAAGAGTTTCAAGCACTATGTTGAACAGGAGTGGGGATAGTGGGCAGCCTTGTTTGGTTCCTGATTTTAATGGGAATGCTTCCAGTTTTTCTCCATTTAGAATGATATTGGCTATGGGTTTGTTGTATATAGCTTTAATTATGTTGAGGTATGTTCCCTCCAGTCCAATTCCCTCTAGGACTTTGAACATAAAAGCATGTTGAACTTTGTCAAAACCCTTTTCTGCATCTATTGAGATGACAATGTGGTTTTGTCTTTGAGTCCATTTACATGATTAATGACGTTTATTGACTTGCATGTATTGAACTAGCCTTGCATCTATGTAATAAAGCCTACTTGACCATGGTGAATAATCTTTTTGATGTGTGTCTGTATGCAGTTTGCAAGTATTTTGTTGAGAATTTTTGCATCTATATTCATTGTGGATATGGATCAATAGTTTTCTTTTTTTATTGTGTCTTTACCAGCTTTGGGTATTAGAATGATGCTGGCTTTATAGAAGGAATTTGGAAATTCTCCCTCTGTTTCTATCATTTTGAGTAATTTAAGTAGTATTGGTTAGAGGTCTTCTTTAAATGTCTGGTAGAATTCTGCTGTAAATCCATCTGGGCCTGGGCTGTTCTTAGTTGGGAGACTTTGTATTACTGTTTCAGTTTCCTTATATGTTATGGGTTTGTTTAAACTGTTGATCTCTTCTTGGTTTAGCTTTGGTGGTGCCCATGATTTCAGATATCCATCCATTTCTTTTAGATTTTCAGACTTAGTAGTGTGTATGTTTTTAAAATGTTCCCTTATAATGGTCTGGATCTTTTGGGTGTCTGTTGTGATGTTTCCCCTTTCCTCTCTGATTTTGTTGATTTGGATTCGCTCTTTCTTTCTTTTGGTTAACTTGGCTAAGGTTTAGCTTGTTTAGCTTTTCAAAGAACCAGCTCTTAGATTCATTGATTCTTTGCATTGTTTACTTCATTTCTATTTCATTAATTTCTGCTGTGATTTTTGTTATTTCTTCTCTTCTGCTGGGTTTGGGTTCCATTTGTTCTTGCCTTTCCAGTGTCTTAAATGGCAGTGCTAGGTCATTTATTTGGGTTAGTGTAGGCACTTAGAGCTATAAACTTCCCTCTTAGGACTGATTTTAATGTGTCCCAGAGGTTGTGTTGTGTTGTATTGTCCTATTTGTTGAATTCCAGGAATTCTTTTTTTTTTTTTTTTCAGTCTTTTTGAAGCAGGTTCTCCCTGTAAGCCCCAGCTGTCCTGGAACTCACTATGTAGATCAGGCTGGCCTTGAACTCACAGAGATCTGCCTGCCTCTGCCTCCCAAGTGCTGGGACTATAGGCGTGCACCACCACACCTGGTATTTCTTTCTTAATTTCTCCTTTGACCCACTCATTGTTTAGGAATGTGTTGTTCAATCACCATGCATTCCTGTAGTGACTAGGGCTTTTTTCAGTATTGATTTTGAGCTTTATTGCATTGTGGTCCAATAGAATGTATGGAATTTTTGTTGTTTTGTTTTGTTTTGTGGCCCAGTATGTGGTCAGTTTTTTAAAAAGTTCCATGGGCTTCTGAGTAGAAAGTGTATTCTTTGGTGCTTGGGTGGAATATTTGAAAGATGTCTATTAGGTCCATTTGATGTGTGGCTTTTTTCAGTATTGATTTTGAGCTTTATTGCATTGTGGTCCAATAGAATGTATGGAATTTTTGTTGTTTTGTTTTGTTTTGTGGCCCAGTATGTGGTCAGTTTTTTAAAAAGTTCCATGGGCTTCTGAGTAGAAAGTGTATTCTTTGGTGCTTGGGTGGAATATTTGAAAGATGTCTATTAGGTCCATTTGATGTGTGGTATCATTG
>NW_008342276.1:6002728-6028825 GCF_000622305.1 Nannospalax galili | reverse complement strand
ATGGGGTACTGAAGTCCCCTACTATTACTGAGTTGGGGTTAATCTGTGTCTTAAAAGAGTCCTGTATTATTTTTATGAATTTGGGTGCACCAGAGTTTCATGGATATATGTTAAGGACTGTAGTATCTTCTTGGTTAACTGTTCCTTTGATCAGAATGAAGTGCCCCTATCTCTGATAGTATTATTTCTGATATCTGATTATTTTTACTTTGAAGTCTATTTTGTCAGATATTAGAATTGCAACCCCTGCTTGTTTCTTAGTGCCATTTGCTTGGAATATTCTTTTCTATCTTTTTACCTTAAGGTAGTATCTCTCCTTGAAGGTAAGATGGGTTTCTTGCAGACAGCAAAGAGATGGATTTTGTTTCTTAATCCAATCACTTAGCCTGTGTCTTTTGCCTGGAGAGTTCAATCCATTGATATTTAAGATTATTATTGAAAGATGTGTATTGGTTGCTGTCATTTTGATAGCTGTTTGTGTTCTCTAATTTTGTATTTCCTCGATTATACCTTTATTTATTTTCTTTTGTTGCCCCTCAGCTATAGTTCTTTCTCTCTCTGGTCTCTGTATTGCTTCAAATATTCTTTGAAGGGCTGGTTTTGTGGACATGTATTCTTTCAGGCTGTTTGTGTCATGGAAGATTTTTCTTTCCTCTGTAACTATAATAGATATTTTTGCTGGGTAAAGTATCCTGGGCTGACTCTACTGTCATGTAGAACTGGAAATACCTTGGTCCAGGTATTTCTTGGTTTCCGGTTTTCACAGTTTGCATCGATAAGACAACTGGGGAGTTCAGTCCATTGATATTTCAGGTTATTATTGAAAGGTGTGTATTTATTGCCATCATTTTGATTGCTTTTTGTGTTCTCTGTATAATTTTGCATTTCCTAGATTATATCTTTATTTTCTTTTGTTGCCCCTGGGGTATAATTTTTTTCTCTCTGCTCTCTGTATTGCTTCAAGTTTTCTTTGGAGGCCTAGTTTTGTGGACATGTATTCTTTCAGGCTATTCACGTCATGGAAGATTTTTCTTTCTCCCTCAACTATAGTAGACATTTTTGCTGGGTACATTTTCTGATCCTGTCTATTTGGTGTTCTATGTGCTTCCTGTATTTGTGTGGGAATGTCTTTCCTTAATTTTGGGAAATTCTCTTCTATAATCCTGTTTAAGATCTGGTCAACACCTTTAACCTGAAATTCTTATCCTTCCTCTAGTCCTATGATCCATAGATTTGGTCTTTTCATGGTGTCTCACATCTCTTACATATTCCATTCCTGTGTTTTAGTTTTTTAATTTTCCATAATATTTGCTTGAGTGTTCCAATTCTTCAAATTTATCCTCCAGTGTTGATATTCTGTTTTCCATTTCATTCATTCTAGTGGTGAGGCTTTCCCCTGTTGTTTCAAGTTGGCTTATTCAGCTTTGCACTTCTTCATTTCTGCCTGAGTTTTCTCTGTTTCTATATCTTCTGTGAATTCATTCAAAAGTTTATCCCTATCTTCTTTTACTTCTTTGATTTGTTTGTTTGTGTGTTCTTTAAATTCATTGAATTCCTTGATCATGTTTATGATTATTCTTTTAAATTCAGTGTCCTGGGTTATCTCTAGGAGGTTCTCCTTATAGAACTCTTCTACAGGGTTGGTGGAGTTTGGTGAGGACATAGTATTTTGGTTTTTCCATTTTATTATTCTTTCATTGTAATTTCAGCATGTGAATTTCTTTTATTGCTTATGATTCTTATATGATAATTAAATTGAAGTATACTTCTGTTTGTATTATTGGGGTGCCTAGATCCTTTCATTATTGATTATGTAAAGCCGGTTGGTACAGGGTTCACATTCTTTCAGGTTTAATTTGGAGGGAACTTATGGCTTCAGACAAGCTATTCAGGAGTACCAACATAAACCCAATTCAGGCTCCAGTCAGGTACATTCAGGCTTCCTTTACCACATGGAGGCAGGATCTGGGTGCTCTCAGGCAATCCTCTGCATTCTCAGCCCCTATGCCAGAGGGAGGCCAGAGGGAGGCCAGAACTCATCACTCTCTGGTGTCTGCTGAGATCAGGGCCGCTACACCAATGGAGGTTGAAACCCACCCTTCTCAGGCTGTCTGCTAGGATCTCAGCCTTAGCCTTCCAAAGCCAGATCTCCCCTGGGTCCTTGAGAGGGGCCTCACAAAATCCCAGGTAAGGGGCTGGGTATCACACAATTAGGGGAAGCTCACCACCATGTGGAGTCATGATCCTGGATCTCTGAGGTAGTCCCCTGAATTCTCAGGCCCTCTGCCTGAGGGAGGCCAGAGGGAGGCCAGAACTCGGCACTCTCTGGCAGTCTGCTGAACAAAACTAGATATCTTTTATTGATCTCTTAGCTTGTGTGGGTCTTTAGTTAACTGTCTGATGTGCACTGTTTAATCTTTACAACAATTCTATGAAATACAATGACACATATATGCATACTTTAAGGTAAGTTAGTAATTTTAAAGGGTTAAAAATGAACTCTGATGTCACAGGCCCAGTGGGACTGGGATTTAAATTTAGGCAATTTGACTTTATAGTTGCTTACATCTTAGCAATTTTATTGACAAAAAATGTGTTATCAGTCCACACCTAGTCATTTCTTTAGAGTATTACAATAGTGAAGATATCTGAAGATGCCTGCGGTATAATCAGGAAATACTGGGTCAGTTTCTATTCTTCTCTATTCTCCTGAGCACCCAAAAGTACCCAGCAATGATAAAATATTTTTAAATACTTTTTTACTCTTGGATCTTACTAGTCTACCACCACTGATTCCTGACAGAAGAAAGTTTTAGACCACAATGTAAATTGGGAAAGTCTTGGCCTTGTCTTTACAGAGAGTATCTACTCAGCCTTTCTTTTTACAATTATTTATTTTTATTTTAGGTGTATGAGTATTTGCCTGTACATATGTTGGTACATCACATGAATGCCCCCGCCTGGTACCTGGAGAGGCCAGAAGAGGTCATCGATAACTCAAGGGGCTGGGGTTTAAAGCTATGCACTTTGAGTTCTTAGTCTGGCATGGGAGTTACAGGTGGTTGTGAGTCTCCTGATGTGATCACTGGAAACTAAACCCAGATCCTCTGCAAGAGCAGTTAGTGCCCTTAACCACTGAGCCATATCTCCAGCCCCAAACCAGCCTTCCTCCAGGGTTATCTTGTTGATAAAATGTCCGTTTCCGTGATCTTCCTAAAACCAGAATCATTCAAATCTTCCAGGTGGGGTTTATGTTTCTGTATTATTATCCTCAATGATATTTTGACAAAACACTAAACCTACACAATCTTGAAAGATCTATTTCCATTTCACCAGATCCTCTTACTACTAATTCTACCACATTGGCTCCTTGGCTCCTCCCCTTGCTCTTGATGTCTCTAAATGTGAAAATTAATTCTTAGTTTGCCACATTTTCTTGATAGGTCTTTCTCTGCTTGAAAGTCAGTTAAAGACATCATGATATCTCTTGAAAATACCAGTGCACATCTTCTAAAAACAGACATTCTAGGAACACAACACCCATTATTGTAGCTAAGTAATTTAATAGATATTGATGCAATTATATTATCAAAATGTAGCCTATATTTAAATCTTTACTTGTAAAATACACTCCTACTCCCCCCTCCAGAAAGTAAATGCTTTTTATTTTCTTTTTGACAATCTCTTTCAAATTTTTGGATTTTTAAAATAGCATGTCTCCATTTTTCTTTAATTTCTAACACTAACTTCCACACAAATACTGGTCTTAACTAGTCTACCCAGATTATCCAAAAATCTTCAGCACTGTCCTACTTTCATTTCACTATAAATTTGTGTTTCTACTATATGTGAAAAATGATGAGAAAGTACTTCAGCCTTTCACAGTTACAACATTTCTCATTACCAGTATTTGTTTGCTTTACTTGGTCCCTTGATCCCCAGAAATAAATGGCTTCCAGAACTTTAAGATAAGTTCTGAGTATGGTGCCACACACCTTTAGTCCCAGCACTCAAGAGGCAGAGGCAGGTAGATCTCTGTGAGATCAAGACCAGCCTGATCTACACAGCAAGTGCCAGGCCAGCTGGGGCTATGGGGAGACCCTGTCTGAAAAACACAGAAAACAGAAACACAAAGTTCTGCAGTAAGGTCTCAATCTATCAGTAGAGAATGATTATTTAGTTTATCAAAATATTCTAGAATTTTCTATTAATGTTATTAGACTTGGTTAACTGTAGATCACAAACCACAGAAAGCAAAACTGTGGATCATACAGGAATACTGTTGAAGGAAAAGATGAGGAATCCATCTGAGATAAAAGAGAATTTGCACATAGGCATAGTGATGGACTAAGAACTCATTACAGATTTAACAGGAAGGATGTCTGCAAGAAAATTGTGGAGTAGGAAGGAGTGACTTGGGTGTTTTACAAACAGAAGTAGGTGATCAGGCCATGAGGCAGAGGAAGGCAGGACGTTTGCTGTTTCTCATGGCTCAAGGGAGGCATCCAAAGAAATGTCTCTATAAAGTAAGTGGAGATGGTGAAGAGGGGAGTCAAGACACAGGTCCCACTACATGTAGACCCTCCCCACCACAGCAAAGGTGTGCTCTAGCAATATCATACCAACCTTTTTTTGGAATGTGAAGTTTAGTTTACTAAGGTCCCGAAATAATTAGTTCAAATTTTATTTCATATTATTTTAAGGGTGGGTATGAGTTAGGCATTGATTTCTAGTTTCTCTTCACCTTCTTATACCTACTCAGACCATGTTCCCAGAGTTCCTAGCATGTGTTGGAATGTAATGCTTTCAAGGCTTTACAGAGTCATTATGTTCAGTAAGTCTTTAAAATGGAATCTAATGGATCATTTCAGTTTACAAAAAAGACCAAAGCTATAACCACTGAGGAAAGAAAAGCAAATTTTATTTTATCTTACAAATTAAACACTAGTTGATGGTTCCAGAAAGAAAGTAAAAGGAGAAACTCAGCAAGAGAAAACAAAAACAGCAAGGTACTTTAACTGTGCCTTGAGCTGGCTTGGAAGTTTCTAAACACAAGGAACAATCAGACCATTCTCACCTGATTGACTGGTTGGCTGAGGGTCTGGGCTGTGGACTTTCAAGTTTACCTAGGACCTGCCCGGGTGTATGCAGACATATGCAACAAAGGGTGTCTCCTAAAGCTTTTGAAATGATGAAACTGTTAGCCAACTGAGACACAGCAGAGGAGAAACTGCCCTGTCTTCTGTTCAGGTGCCATTTCCTTCCTCAGATCCCTGCTGTCTCCATGCTTTGTCCTTAAATTATGAATCACTAACCCAGCATTGTGATTTGGATCCTGAAAGCTGGCTGACTGCTTTCATACTCATTCACTCTCAGCACCACAGCAACCTGTTCTCTGCATGTGCTGCATGTATAAATCTTCCTGTCTTAATCATCTCTGCATCCCCTGGGTGTGCTGGCCTCCAGCACCTGCTTTAGCTTTTTACAAGAGCAGGTACCCAGTGTTGAGTCGATAAGCATTTACCCAGGCAGGCTCACTTCAGGGGGTTTGCGTCCTGAGACTGAACAAAGTCAAGCATTATCTCCTTTCATTCTATTTCCTAAGATGACTCCAAATAGCAGAGGGCTTGCTTTTTCTTCTTCTTCACTGTTCACTTTGTATCTAGCACCTGTGCCGTACATTGGGGAAATCCTCCTAAAGATGGTCAATGTTGTTCTTTAGGAAACCATGTCAAAATTACAGCATTTTCCAAATCCAAATACTAGAGAGTATTTTCTAACAAGTAGAGGTTTACATAGTACCAAACAGAATATGACATTTGAAATCAGGACTGGTCCTCAAAATCAAAGACACATGATTATGATGCTCAAAAACGATGGTCTACAGCACACTCCCCCAAAGCCCTACCTTAAACTCAAGTCCATCTGCTTGCTTGGCTCTCTTCTCCTGCCTTTCTCATCTGGGCTGTCCCAGACACACTGACCTCCTTTTGGTCTCTTGAACTAGACAAGCTTGGATCTGACTCAGGCACTCTACGCCAGCCCTTGCTTCTCCCTAGTGACCTCTCTTAAAACTTTGCAAAGCTCCCCTCCTCCTAGCTTTTGCATCTCCATCCAGATGTCACCTTCTCACAAGAAATCATGTAAATAGCATCCATCTCCAGGGGCCCTTGACCCAGGCACTCTTGTTTCTACTACTTTGCTTTGATTTCTTTCATAGCATTCACTTCTACATGGAAATTATGTTGAGCCTGTCTGCACTTCCCCTACACCCCCCACCCCCCAACACCTGCTATGGTATAAACTTCTTGGGACAGACTTTTGTCAGTTTGTTTCCTCCCATATCATCACACCTACCCTAGGACCTGGAACAATGCAGGCACACTCAAAGGTTTGTGAAATAAACAAATGATCACTGTGTTTAGTGACCACATTCTGCTGCTCTGTCATGGATCCTTGTCTCTTCGGAACAGAGGACTGCATGACTTTTGCTAGTCTAAATCCATCCGTATCCTTTGGGAAACAGAAAGACTTTACTTTTGGCTGAATGGAAAATGGAAGTCAAAGTTTAGGACAGAAAACAGAAGTAGAACAGAATGCGCTATGTGAATGAAATCTGGTTTAACAGTGAAGGAGGTTAGGTATCTTTAGAGGAATACTGAACTTGAATGTAGGAAAGCCAACTTTGCTACAAAAATCACTAAGTCACCTTAAGCTTCAAATCCTAAAAAGCTTCAAATTCTGTAAATCCTTGTCATTTCTCCAAAGTAGGGATGCTGGAAGACCCTTCATTTTCCAGTGGCCATTCTTTTTTTAATTGTTAATTGCCCATTTATTTTTATTTTATGTGTTTTGCCATGCCATGCAATGCCTGAGGAGGCCAGAAGAGGGCATTGGATCCTCTGCAACTGGCATTAGAGACAGTTGTTAGCCACCATGTGGGTGCTGGGAACTGAACCCAGGTCTTCTGCAAGTGTTCTTAACTGCTGAGCCATCTCTCCAGCCCCCCCCCCCCCCAGTGGTCATTCTTTCAAAGGGGCAACCTATAGAGGTCTGGCTGACTTGAGTCTGGAATGTTCCACATTCCATGTGGTTCCTGGCTTGTTGCTATTGAGAGGTAGTAGAACCTTCAAAAGATGGAGTGTTCACTGTGCCTGGAGATCTTTCAGCCATTGAATTGAGCCCTTCAAGGGGATTGTGGGCCCCAGCCCCTTCTTCGTCCTGTCTTTTGCTATTTGGCTGTGAAGTGAACAGTTTTGTTTCACAGACAGCCTCACCATGGGCCCCAAACAACAGGTCCAACATCATGGACTGAAAACTCAGAAAACATGAGCCAAAATTAACCTTTCCTCTTTATAAGTTGATTGCTTCAGGTATTTTTTATAGTGACAGAAAGCTAACATGGGGGCCCACAGAGAGTGAATTTTCTGTTCTAATACTGAGCATTGTGAAGCCACACTTAAGAATTTTCATGAAAATTAAGAAATGAGGTAAATAAAATTTAACTTTGAGAATCAGCTTTGATAAGAAGCCAGACATACAGCTTAAGGGAGAAGATAGGGTTTCTCAGCTAGGGAGACCACAGATAGCCACCCTTTTCAAGTATAGGCATAGCTAAAATATGTGTGAGTTAGAGGAAGGCAGTGTTTTCCAAGCTTGCAGTTAAAGGCGAGAAGCAAATGCTGGTGCTATCTCTGAGTAAAGAGCAGATCCTTCACCCCAGTGTCTCATGTCCTCAGGTCCATGTTGTGCGTGTGTGTGTGTGTGTGTGTGTGTGTGTGTGTGTGTCCTGGGGAAGAAAGACCTCTGTCCAGATGAGCATAGGGGCTGCAACTGACAGACTGGATTTCCAACAGACTACAGGCAAAGTTAAGTTCCAACTCCCGACTCCCATTTATTAACTACATGACTCAGGTGGGTAATAAAACCTGGGATTTCACTTCTTCACCTGTAAATGGAGTGATGGTTACAGCAATGGCACCCAAGTATTGCCCAGAGGATTAGGTAAACATGCTTAGAGCAGGGACTGTAATTAGAATGCCACTAGCAAAGCCATCTCTGGTTTCGCACATGTCTCAGGCCTACTGCCCTTCAGTATTTGTCTCCTTTCATTCTGGTGTAACTTCAGCCACCAACATATTTTCCTTCCATAGAGGTGTCCCCACCCAGGAAAAAAAAATGAATGTGCTTAGCAGAGAGTCACAGAAAGGCCGGGCCCAGAGCCTGCCATTTCTCATGGCTAATAGATCAATTACTTTGCAAGTGTGTCTGGAATTCCTTCCACTGCTTGGTCACAAAAGCAAGGTGCTGCTATGCTGGTGAGGATTTCTGGTCCAAGGGCAGGTTGGTTTTGATTTCTCCATCTTCGTATTGGCATTCTGGTGCCTACCTCAACCTTAGTGTCTTGCGTTTGGAATGCAAACACTCAGTGATGCACATGAGACCTCAGCATCCAAAGCAGGCCAGACCTCTGCTAGATTTCATTTCAGACAGTTACCAGCTGTGTTAGTTCCTTGTCTGACCCCACACAACAGTAAAGAACCCCTGAGGCAACTGTCCCTGTGGTGGGCAGGTTTGGATGAAAAAAAATGAAGAGCTTTTTGAAAGCTAGCAGGTTAAAAATATATATATATAAGAATAAGGAAGTTGAAAGCAAATACATTAGTTTAAGGGCTTTGTGTGAGCTGCTGTGACTTCCCTCTCTCGATAAACCTCTGTTTCCATTACATTCTGTGACTGCCTGGGACGCCACTCCTTAGGGATTCCTGTGAGTTTTAAAGCATCCTTGATTAAAAGTATAAGTCACTCTGGTACTAGATAGATGGTTCTTCAGCTGTTAGGAGCACTGGCTGCTTTTGCAGAGGACCAGGGTTTCCATTCCCAGCACCCACATGGCCGCTAACAACTGTCCTTAACTCCCATTCCAGGGAATCTGATGCCCTCTTCTGGCCTCCACGGGAAATGCATGTATGTGGCGAAAAATGCAGGCGAAACGCTCACATACATAAAAGGAAAATAATGTTATTTTTTAAAAAAGTATAAGTCACTCTGGAAAGGACTGCGGCTGTCAGATGATTCCCATCAGTCGGGTGACATACATGTGTTCCCTAAGATCCCCTTCCTCCTCGCACCTTCCAGCATTAGTAAATTTGTAATTTTTTTTCTGAGGACATGAGAGGGAGAGAGCGGTGGGAAGAAAAGTAGATAAGAAAATTGATACACGTTGAGTGAATCCTAAGACCTACTGAGGGTCAGGGGAGAACTTAAGAAGTTCAAGGTCTGGAGAACTCTGGGATGACCAGCTACAGCTTGCATTATGGATAACTGTGGCATTTCCTGGTTGACCCAGGAAGGTAACCAGGAATTACAATACTGTTAACTTGGGAAAATGCAGCTTCAGAGCTAAGTACGCAACTGGCCAAGGAACTTAAGCTGCTCATACAGTTTTGAAAGGGGGCACCTCCTGCATGGGATCTGAGGAAGGAAAGAGAAAGTCTGGAGAAGCATTGGGGTGGCAAATGGGGTGCAGGGAGTATAAGGCAAAGCACAGAACGTAGATTGAGTTGGAAACGTCCTGGGAGTGAGGCAGGCAGGGCCCTGCTGAAATTCACAGTAGAGAAAGCTCTCCAGACTTCCAACTCCCCAAGGGAAAAATGTGTTCAAGAACGGGATAAGGGTACAAGGGTTTAGTCAGGCTTCATTCAACCCTCTAGGGACAGCTTTACTCTGGCTTCTGGGACAGCCTAGGACCTTTCTCCGCAGCGACCTTCCTCCCTAGGGTCCTAAGGAGGAGAATCAGGAAAGAACGGAGGCAGGACACGCACCTGGTAAAGGTGAGGATGTGGGTGAGCATGGAGAAGGGAAGAGTCGTGAAGAAAGAGGGCTGAGTGGAGGTGGAAGGGTGCGGATCCGGAGGGTTCTGGAAGCTGCTGCAAGGTGCAACCGAGGACTGAGGCTCCCGGGTCTGGTCCTGTGCGACGTGAGTGTGACGCTGCGGCGGCCAAACAGGTGAGCGGCTGTGGCCTTGGGTCCCCGCCCCCTGCCTCCTCCCACGGATTCTCCCCGGCACTTCGCTGCTCGGCGGCTCCTCACGGTTTGGGGTTTTGCAACTGGAAGCTGGCTTTTTTTCCCTCCTCCCCTGTGTAGGGCTCTCCTTCTTTTAGGCTGCTCCACCCCACCCAGGATCAGGCCAGGGGGAACCAGCTCAGCCGCCGCTGCCAACTCGCGCCCAGCGCGTCCGCGAACTCCGGGAGCCAAGTCCCGCGTCCTGCCTGCGCGCTGCTCCTCAGTTCCCGCCGCCCGCGGCCTCCCACCCGCACCCCTTCTCCACTTTTCCCCCCTTTTGCAATCACATGGCATTTTAAGAATGCCGGAAAGATGGCGGTAGCGGCGGCGGCGGCGGTGGCTGCGCCGGCTGGCGGGGGAGGTGACCGGGCTCAGAGGAGCGGGCTGCTGGAAGTTTTGGTGCGGGATCGCTGGCATAAAGTTCTGGTGAACTTGAGCGAGGACGCCCTGGTTCTGAGCTGCGAGGAGGGCGCTGCGGCGTACAATGGCATCGGGACTGCCACCAATGGCTCGTTCTGCAGGGGCTCCGGGGCCGGGGGCACCGGTGTCGCTCAGCCCCCGGACTCGCCAGCAGGCGTCCGCACCGCCTTCACCGACCTGCCGGAGCAAGTCCCCGAGTCCATCTCCAACCAGAAGCGTGGCGTGAAGGTGCTGAAGCAGGAGCTGGGCGGACTGGGCATCAGCATCAAAGGGGGCAAAGAGAACAAGATGCCTATACTCATCAGCAAGATCTTCAAGGGGCTGGCGGCGGATCAGACCCAAGCCCTGTACGTGGGCGATGCCATCCTGTCGGTGAACGGAGCAGACCTGCGGGACGCCACCCACGATGAGGCGGTGCAGGCGCTGAAGCGCGCGGGCAAGGAAGTGATGCTGGAAGGTAAGGGGTTAACATCGCACGGACAGGCACGGGAGGACTCATCAGCACCTGCACACTCACGCTCACTAACTCATCCTCCTGTCCCACGGTCCAGGGGTCCGCGGTGCGTGTGTTTTGTAGGGGCTGTGGCAGGCGTGGAGTTTTGACAACTTTTACAACCTGGGGGCAATTCGCCTGTACCCTGGATTCTGTTCGTTGTAGACTCTGGCCCTGGGTGGTGCTTGAAAAGACAGGACAAGCTGGGTTTCCTTGGCCCCATTCGGGTGGATACTGAACGATATTTTCAGGTGTTTCATAGTTATCTGTGCCTGTTGTTTCTTTTCTTTTTAAAAATTTTTTCTGCGGATAATCCAAGTGCAGCATTGAGGCTGGGAAATGGAGCGAAAAATGGAGAGTAGTCCGGATTTATATCCGTCCACGTTGCAAAGCAAGGCCACTGACTAGTGACAGCTCTGATACTTTTCTGCTTTGGCAGAATTTTCCCAGCCGGGGCAGCCCAGCAGTAAAGCCTTGAAAGGTGGAGAAGCCAGAGAGAGGCGGCAGTGTTCGAATGCTAAACGCAACCGCCCTTCGCTCAGCTCCCTGAACTGCGAGCCAGCGCGGCTGCGCCTGATGAACAGTGCCAAAGGCTGGAGAGATGTGGCAGGTTCTCTTCCCCTGCAGGGTGTTCAGCCGGTCAGTCCGGATTCCAGGTTCCTCTGGGTGGAGAGCTGGTGAAGTGGTTTTTCTGTCTGTGTTTCTGGGGTAGTGTGGAATCAACTCTCCAGCTGTAAACAGTTTTCCCTACCTATGAACGTGACCTTAGAAACTACCGCTATAATCATCGCATGTGAACAGAGAAGGAAACACCCACCGATTAGTGCCTGCTTCCGGATGTCTGCAATATGGGGGAAGGGCAGACAGAAGGTAGAAGCAACTGCAGTCTTCTGTCCTCCAGGGCTGGGTTCTCTCTGGCTCTGTAGTACATAGTTCTACCGGCACTAATATCATGCGCTAATTTCATCTATTCTCTCAGCTTCCCAGTATCTACAGATCCAGTTGTTAGGAGATCTTTTATTTAGATAGGGGTCTCTCTGTTGCTTAGGCGCCCAACGACAGTGCATAAATGAGACTGTACTTCGACCGAGACCCTATCATCTAGTGACTGGTTTAAGCCTGCACTTGGGAGGCAGAGGCAGGCGGATCTTTGTGAGTTCAAGGCCAGCCTGGTCTACATAGTGAGTTCAGGTCAGCTGGGACTACAAAAAAAAAAAAAAAAAAAAAAAAAAAAAGTAAGACTTATCAGTTCCCAGTTCACTCGACCGTGGTGCTGGTTGTATGACATGGGAAAGTTCGAAGTTGGGAAACCAACTTTGCTGGCATAGGGCAGCTGATGCAACCTCCTGGTGATCTGATGGTCTGTTTCCCGGCCTAGAATACAGAGGCATTTTTCCCCTTATTTGTCTAGAGGATTTGTGATGTCTTCAGATTTAATTGCCACCCCTGAATCCAAAAAGTGAAAGGCTGTTTGCTTTGGCTTGATGATTAACATAAGTAAACAGAAAAGTTTTCTTGATCTAGTGAGTGTTGGTTTGGGTGACAAGTGGCAAGCAGGATCTGGGGCAAATGTAATTTGGACTATAAACTGCTGGGCACCTGCTCGGCTTGTAATCTTACTGCGAGTCTCCAGGGAGAGGTGGCAAATACAAGTCATTTTTAATTTCAGACACTGTCCCTTGTTGCATCACTTCTCTTCCTTTCTTAGGTTTCAATTTCATGAATAATGACTTGCAAAGAGATTAAAAAGTGACTCTCACCCAAAAAGAGGAAGAAAGGGTGACTCCTTGTGGTTGAAAATAAGCTCAGACCCATTGTGTCCTGGGCGTCCCTAGCCCAAGTTTTCAGAAATTGGAAGCTAGTAAGAGACTAGCTTAATCCCTGAGATGGCTCAGCGATTAAGAACACTGACAGCTCTTGCAGAGGACCTGGGTTCGATTCTCAGCGTCCACCTGATGGCTAACTCTAGTTCCAGGGGAATCCAACCCCTTCTTCTGACCTCCACAGGTATTACATATATGCAGGCAATACATTCACACACATAAAATAAAAATGATGAAATCTTTTTTTTTTTTAAAGAGAGACACAAGTATAGGAAGACATGATTTAAAACATGCTGCCTTATCTTTACCCTCCCTTCCTGCCCTTCCAGCATCGCCTAGCCAGAGATGAAACCCAGGGACTTGTACATACTAGGCAGGCATTCTACCTCTGAGCTTCATTCCCAGCCCCCAAACACAGTGTCTCTTATTTGAAGCCAAGTGTTTATTGTCCTTCGTGGTCCTCAGTAAGGTGTTCCTCAGTAGTGGTCACATACCATCAACTCAAACATCGCAACTGAAAACATCTCAAGCAGAGAGTCTCAGTGAAGGAGCGCATTAGAATCATCTCCAAGGCTTTTAAAACATGCCTACTTCCTTATGTTCAGAAATGTGGGATTTATTCCAGAATCTATGAGGGGATATGGGAATAAAATATGGTTGGACTAGAAGGCTAAAAATATATTTTTATGGCAAATCGTTCTAGTTGAACGGAACACCAAACCATTTCCACAATATTCACCATTTCTGGACATACGCCCTCTAGTGGACAGTTACTGCCTCTGTTGGGGAAACACAGCAAGGGGAAACCCTAACATCAGGTTTCAATCCTCCAGTCTAGGCTTTGATTCCACCACATAATCCTTGTTACCTGCCCGTGCCTGGGTGTCTTCACGTGCCTAGTGAAAATAAGGAAAGTGCTGGACCTGTTTACTTCACAAGGTGACCCTGAGGAAAAGCAAACCGAGATTAAAAGATCAAATACCTGTTCCAAAGTACTTATACATTTTCAATGAAATGGCCCCTCCTGAGAGGGGAATCCTTTCCTCTATCTTACAGGAATTTGTATTTCTCAATTGGCCATTTTAAGGAAGGAATTCTTTATTTTGGCTCTTGGTTTTAGATTATCTATCCATCTATCTACATTAAAACTGTAATATGTGTTAGGACACCATTCCTCTTGGGGCTACAGAAGTTAAACAGGATCTGGAAAAAGAATCTCAATAGCTAAGACTTCTTGAGCACTTAATTTGTGCCAAGCTACACATACTTTCATTTGCTCAGGGACTTCATAAGGCTAATACTATTGTTTATTTTACTAATAAGGAAACTAAAGTTTATCAGCATTCTGTTATCCATTTAAAGCAACAATAACATAGCTAGGAAGCATCAAGGTACATCTGACTTTCAAGCTCATACCTTAACCTCTAGACAAGACTGGTGCCCTCTGCTTCTCCAGGGAACCATGTACCTGAGCCACTTGAAGTCACCAGGCTCCTGGCATCTTCCCCACTTCTTAAATATGCTGAGTTCCTGAGGCGACCCTGAGCAGGAAATAGCAATTGTGTTGTATACTCAAAAGGGAGGGCAGGAAGGAGGATGGAGTTTTATAAACCTAATACACCAAGCATCTGACTATCAAAAAAAAAAAAAAGAGCTGCTGCTATGATAGAGCCCAGCTCTGTAACAGGACAAAGGTAAACAAATGGCCCGCAAGGAGTGGAAACTGTTCATTCAAACTTAATTTGTTAATTGGCTGTACCAGGTAAGCCAATGTTAACCAAGTACATATTAGAATTAAGATCAGAAAATTTCATATGCTTTATTTCTCATTTTAAAGAGAAGAATCAGGGCCTTCTACATGGACCTGTGAGGATATGGGACCCTAAAATTCCATAGCATTGTTCACATAGACTACCATGTGACTGAAATCCTGTGGAGCTGGGGAGAACACAACTGCGTATACATCCTTGGCAATTCTGGGTTGCAAGAAGAGCATTTGTTCTTAGCTGTATGTGTGTGTGTGTGTGTGTGTGTGTGTGTGTGTACATATGCATACATGTGTACATGCACACATGTATGTGTGTACACATGCATATGAAGGCCAGTGTCTAACATTAGCTGACTTCCTTAGTCACTCTTCATCTTGTTTTTGAAACAGGGTCTCTTGTTGAACCTGAAACTCACTGATTTTCCTCGCCAGGCTATCCAGTGAGTTCTAAGGATTTTCCTTTCTGCCTTTTCAGCTCTGAGATTACAGAAGCATTCCTTCATGTCCAGTTTTTACATGAATACTGGGGATCTGAACTCAGGTCTTCGTGCTTGCGTGGTAAGCACTTTAATAATTGAACCATCTCCTCAGCCCCAGTCTTTACTTAGTAAAATAATAACTTGAAATATGTCAACATTCTTATAGCTGAAGCAAGAATAAAATGAATTCATTCAAAATTTTATCAAGATAGAGGAGCTCAGTTCTGAAAGATTCATGTTGAAGTGAGGAGGTGAGGGCAGACCAAAGTTCCCCCTTGTCCCAGTGGGTTCCTATGGAACTGGAGTAGGGAAATAAGAAATTCAAAGGAGAAAGTCAAGGATGGTTCTTGAGGTAAACCATTTCTTCAGCTCTCCATCAGCTCTGCTTCCAGGAGTGTTTGAATGCTGAAATCACTTGGAAAGTCACTCTGTCATCCCTTTGTCTGGTGGGGATGGGGAACAGAAAGCTAGAGATTATGAATAAGCAGTAATTTCTCTGACAGGAATGGAAAAGAACTTTAAGGGTTTTACTTTGTTATGGATGTATTAAGAAATAGCCTAGATTCTTATGTTTGAACATTTTCACTTTTTATGAGTTATTGTAGTTTTGGACTCTGGTTTTTTCATTGAAAAGCAAGGAAACTGGATCAAGCCATCTCTAAATGTTATTCTAGCTTAATTCTTGTTAATTCAGATCCAGCCTATAATTTAATAACAAATTTGTTAATCATTTGTTTTTAAATGAATTAATAAATATTCTCTCCAATTTAAATATTAACATTAAAAAGAAATGATTTTAGAAAAAAGCTTTTAATAGATAAAGCCTACATTGGACTCTTTTAGAGGTAATTATGAGGGAGTTATGTGCTACATGTGTATTGAAAGTCACCGTCTATTTACAGCTGAAGGTGAGGAGGTATGTACATTATCATTCAGAAGCTAGGAAAGTCTTAAGCCTTGAAGGACTTCCCAGGATGTCTAGGGTCCCTGACTCACATCTTAAATGGCAACAACATGGCTCTTGATCATTAAAATGTCTCCATACATTTCTGATTACCACTGGAGAGGCTTTGTGAGCTGCCCTCTTTCTTGAAAATCAGTGTTCTTAAACAATGGTAATTCCATCTTATAATTTCATAGTGCTTAACCTTTCTGAAATTATTTTACCCCTGTAGCAATAGCTAACACTTATATGACAAGGTGCCATGCACCCTTCTAAGCACTTTACATGGATTAACTCGGATCCTCTAAATAACCCAGTATGATTAGAAGCCCTGTTTCACAGTTACGTGTCTCACCAAAGACACACAGTGGGTTAGTGCTGAGTCAGATTCAAGCATAGGCCTTACAGCTTTTGATCTCATAAGCAGCCTTAGGATATAAGCAGACTAGAGGTGCTCATGCTCAAATTGTTGATTAGGAAAGTGGAGTTACAAGAGGTACGATGGCTTGTCCTAATTAGGCTTTCCACTTTCTTATCTGCTGTCTTAATTTTCTATTGTTGCTAACAAGGTATAAGAAACTGTGGTACATAAAGTAATGCAAATATGTAATCTTATTACATTTTTATTTATTTTATGTGGGAGGTGCATATATCATAGCTCATGGATGGAAATCAGAAAACATCTTGCAAGAGTCTTCACTCTCTTCCACCACATGGATTTCAGATTGAATTTAGGTCGTCAGGTTTGATAGCAGATTCCTTTATCTGCTGAGTCATCTTGCCAGCCCTAAATTTATAATCTTAGAAGTCTGGCATGAGTCTAAACAAGAGCTAAAACCACTTACGTCTACTTGCATTCCTTTCTAAAGATCATCAGGGAGAATTTGCCTCCTGGCCTTGAGAGACTGCCCACATCCCTTGGCTGATGGTGCCCTTTCTTTTCAATGTCTCTGGTGATAGGTTGTGTCTTCACCCCATCTAACCACTCCCATCTTTTTTGTTTCCTCTTCTGTTTAAGGATGCTGTGATTACTGACCATATCCAGATGGTGCAGGAAGACCTTCCTGTTTTAAAGTCACATGCTTTGCAAGCTTACTTCCATCTTCAGCCTTTGTTCTTGTTTGCCACGTCAGATAACTTGTTTACAAGATTTGGAGATTAGGACGAAGCATCTTTGAGGAGTAACATTATGACATTATTCTGCCTGCCCAATTAATTTGCTAAAGTGACACTGTGGGAGAGTTTCTAAGTATTCCTTTGAGAATGTCCCCCACTTTTGTAAATAATCCTTTTCTCCATCGTTGCAGCAGAGATTTACATTCCTTTACATATGTATCCATCTGACAGCTAGTTTATTAGTGTCCTCCATGCATCCCACACCACTGGTGCTTTGTCCTCAAGAAGAAACACTCTGGGGCTGGAGACATGGCTCAGTGGTTAACAGCACTGGCTGCTCTTGCAGAGGACCCAGATTCAATTCCCACCACCCACATGGTGGCTAACAACTGTCTGTAACTCCAGCTCCAGGGGATCGGACTCCTTCTTCTGACCTCCTCAGGCATTGCAGGACACAGGTTCACTTACCTGTGTGCAGACAATACACTCATACACATGAAAAAAAAAAAAAACAAATAAAATATTTTTAAAAAGAAGCAACATTCTAGTGACAGATACAGATTATGCAGATACCTACAGAAAGAAGTGCTACCTTAGGGCCACCATAAGTTGTCCTGGTAGTCTATGAGAAGGGTATCTAGACTATCCTTAGAGAGGATGGTAGAAAGCAAATGCTTCCAGGAAACCCCCAAAAGATCTTGTGCATCAGCTGTAACTCATGGGGGCTAAGAGGTTAAAATGTGACCTTCAGACCTTAGTGATAAGAGTGAAGAAAGACTAGAGATATGAAGACACACCAAGCCTATGGAGCTTCTTCCAGAGATGGCCTTCATACTAAATTTAAATGTCATGCTCAGGTTTAATGTTAAGATGAGGAGACACATGCTTCAAATATTAGGTTGTCAAGGCTTCCGAGGAATAACTCAGATTCCTTCCTTGGTCTCATCACTCCCTACACGTAACTTCCCACTCTGAATGCAGTTAAAAGCATTTTCCTCCAGGTTCAGGTTTATAAAGTGGCTTTGCTCACACTATAAATTTGTGATCAAGTCAACCCTCAACAGATGTTTGGGCTGGTGTTAAGATCCCTTTAGTTCATAGGAAGAACTGGAAATGCTAGAGAGTAGGCGACTTACCTAAGGTTTTTTATCTTATTAATGATAGAGCTTCTAGTCAGATAATCCAACAGCTTCTCAAGTTCAACTTGCTGTACACTAAGGATCTCAAGCCAAAGAGGTGTCAGTCATGAACCCTGATTACAGGGAATCTGAAGTATTTAAGGACTCTGGGCATTGGAGGCTGACTGTCCAGGATTAGTAATAGTAAACTGATAGGAATAACAGTAAAAATTAATATGACACTAGAACAGTCCTGGCACATCAGGCTATTAAAATAGGTCAGAAAGGAAATAATGGAAGGATAATAGATGTGTAGAAAGTAAGAGGAAGGGGAAAAGGAAAAAGATGGAGAGGACAAGGAGGGACAGAAGGGAGACGGGGGGGAAGGAAGAGGAGGAGAAAGGGAGGGAACTGAGGACGATAGCTAACTCTTTTTTATGACTCCCTCCTTCAGCACTCAAAGTGAGTTATGGTAAATACACTGTACCTTGCTCTGTAGAGAGCAGAAGCAAAGATGTGTCTTTATAGACTAGGGAAACACTTACTTAACATAGACCCATCTTGAAAGACAGTTGAAGAAAGTGGAGCCAGACATGATCTTAAAAGTTACAGGAAAAAGTAATTGCCCTCTTAATGTTAAATTTATAAGCACTTTTCTCCCCCTGTGGCTCAGGGGCCCACAATTCTGAATACGTAAGAATGCTTTCTACCTGAGGAGTTGAAATGTCTGCTTGGATATTTTAATTGCTTCTTTTTAAAGCTTATGTATCTCTCTGAGGATTCAGACCATATTCCTCCAGTGAGGCTGATGGGAACAGGCCTTCCATCTCCTTTCTGTGGTGATGGGTAATGTTCTCCATGTTCAGTAGTGTGTTTTAGTGGTCACACCGTGTAGTATGTATTAAAAATAACTCACTGCACACAGCTCCATATTTGTGAACAGCATCTAATTGAAGCTACCAGTGGTCTGCTTAGTGAAGGAAAATTATTATCGAACCGCTACTGGCCTACTAAGCATTCTATTTTAAATGATGCATTTCAAAGCAGTCAATGTTAAAGAAAAGCCAGAAGTTCCCCTGCATTTATACCAAGCGTTTTATATACCAAACCTCATTACCCACTTCACTGGCCTTGATCTATAATAGTTCTTGCCTTCAGCTCTAGCCTGCAGACTGAGACTTAAGTGGAAATATATATTTCCCACCATGAAATCCAAGTCCTAACAGATCCATGCAAATGAGCTTTACTCTCAAAGTGGGCTAGACAAGAAGGAAAAGTTAGTGGTTGAGAATGCTTGAAATGGAAAATAAAGTGATGACCCATGCTTAAGCACAGTATTTTTTTTAAGCCACTGTTCATCTTGTGGCTTAAAGCATTATTCTTAGCATGCTAATAAGCATGGGAAAACTTATCTAAAACATGACTGTACTGCTATGCTTAACCAATCCAGTTTACTGTGTCACCATTCAAACTGCCATGGTCTCTTTTTACCCCTCACTCTTTTTTTTTTCTCTGCAGTGCAGTGGTTTTGAGGATGGGTCCTCGGGTTAAGTCTGTCTAGGCTTAAATTCCCATCCAACCTCTTCTTAGCTGTGTGATCTCCCTCAAGTCCCTTAACTACTAGTGTCAATTTATCAGTAACATTTTTCTTGGGTTTGTTGTGAAGAGTAAAGTGGTTATATATGAAAAGCAGTTAGCTCATTGCCTGGAGCTTAATAAAGACTAAATCATTGCCAACTATGTCATATCACATGCTTAACCAAGTATTGTATTATTTTCAAATAGAAAGTTCAGGCGCATAGGTTAAAGAGTTTAATTACACTTTTGATAAAGTCTCTTGCAGATACAAGGAACAATTTTCCGACCTGAATGGTTGATTGGCAAAGCAAACGTTCAGGGAGAGTTCATTGACTTTGTTTGTTTGTCTGTCTGTTTGAGATGGGGTATCCCAGTAGCCTCAGCTGACCTGGAACTCGCTATGTAGACCAAGCTGACCTTGATCTCTCAGAAATTTGCCTGTCTCTGCCTCCCAAATGCTGGGATTAAAGGCCTCTGCCATGAGAGGCTCGAGTTCATTGACTTTGAAGGGACCAGAGTTATGGTCTCACAGGGGTTCATATTGTTGATGGCTTTTAGTAACTTCACATGCTCTGTCAACCAGTCCACAGTGTAGGCGGCTGTGGTTTGGAGTGGGCGAATATGGAATCTGTATTAAAATGCTGATCACGCAGGAAACATAGAAAAAAAACTTTTGTAAAGAGAAAACCAACAAACAAGGATTTACCCTACACAGCAAAATTCAGACTGCAAAAAAATTACAGAAATGGGAAAATTTCATTAGCAAAAAGAAACCAAAAGTTTCTTTTACTAAAACTTAAAATTTATGAAGCTGTTTTTACGCAAATTAATATAAATGTACTCATATAACTGCTATTAAAACAGGGTTATATTTCTTTTTTTATTTTATTTATTATTTTTATTTTATGTGTACATGTGAATTGCCTATGTGGTTAATATTAGGGTGTCTAATCACAACATATTCTGGAAGCTCTATGATCTACCTGAGTCCCACCAGATTCAATTATATTTCTTTTTTTATTTTATTTATTATTTTTATTTTATGTGTACATGTGTATTGCCTGCATGTAGGTAAGTGCACCTGTGTCCTGCAATGCCCGCGGAGGTCAGAAGAGGCTGTCAGATCCCCTGGGACTGGAGTTACAGTTGTTAGCTGCCACGTGGGTGCTGGGATTTGAAGAACCAGTGTTCTTAACTGCTAAGCCATCTCGCCAGCCCCCACTTGGTTTTATTCTATTACACAGCATTGTATTTTATGGAATCCAAGAGGTCACCCAGTGAGAGATGTATCATGTTTGTGTTTCTGTAAGAAAGAAAGAATTGTCTAAGATGAGGAGTCAATAAGGTAGCTGCTTAAAATTAGAGCAGTAAATGTCATTCCCTGCTCTGCAAGGTAAGAAGGAAAGGAAGTGCATCCTACAGATGGGAACAAAAGTGCAACATGTCGCTCTCTAATTTGGTACTTGTAAAAGAGAAAGGGAAATGTCTCCCTTGAGGTCTTGAATAGCATATCTGTTCTAATAAATATTTAGTTTTGAACTTACAATGTTATTGTACATTTAGAAAATGTTCAGATAGATAATGTGAAGAGGCTTCAGGTTGGGTGGCCCTGAGTGAAGGACAGGGGTAGCTGTCAATAGCCTCTGAAAGAGCTAGCTGAGTTTCCACACAAGCACCCGGTGACTTCAGACACCAGAGGTTCAAGGCACGTTCTCAAAGTCAGAAACAATAAAGTATGAAAAAAAGAAGTTATTTGAAATGATTAAGATGTAGGCTAAATATATAACAGTATTCAAATAATGAAATTTCTGTTGTTAAGTTCAAGCTTTTTGTTTGTTCTTGTCTTGACATTAATTTTGTAATTTTTAGGTTGGCATCCAAAATACTAAGTTTCACTGTGACATTTTCACACATAAACATCATTTTACTTTGCTCATATTTGACCCCCATACTCTCCTACCCCATCCTCCCTAACTTCTTCCCACTGGTCCCCATTGCCCCTCCTTTTCTTTCATGTCACATATATAAATGTATGTACATATGCATAGACAGACAGATTGTGCCTAGGAGAGGTGATATGTGAGGTTTGTCTTTCTGAGACTGGTTTATTTTAAATAATGTGATGAAATCTGGTTCCATGCAGATAATATAATGTCATTCGGCTTCACAGTTGAATGAAACTGCATTGTATATATAAATTGTATTTTCTTCATCTCTTTGCCTGTTGTATATCTAGGCTGACTTTTTAACATGGGGCCTTTTTGGTAGGATGAAGCAACAAGGATACTAGAAAATGAGATGAGTCTCCTGTTCTTCTAAAATTAAATACTTCAGAGGGAAGAGCAGTGGAGAGATAAGTTGCATTGCATAAATTAAAGATACATCTCATAAAATAATAATAAATTATAGGACAGTAAGCTTTGCCACACAACTCACAGAATGACCAAAAAAGAAGGCATTACGGATACCAGAGACTATCTCACTATCTCACAGAAGAGGTGACTGACTCCATGTAGTAGGGCTACATAAGCAAAGTGTGATAAAATATAGGCAGTTATTTGGTTATCTGGGGCCTTGCACTTTAAGTACTTTCATCTGAAATATTCTTTCATCTACAATGAAGATCAAGGTTAATGAGTCTCTTTTGTTCACAATATTTTTATATTTTTCTCTGTTCTCTGCTTCATTTTGAGAAATTTTCTAAATTAATAAAAATGTTTATAGCATTCTTTTGTCTGCACTTCCCCGCACTGTCTCCTGCCTAGAATAGTAGAAACTTTCCATTGTTTCCCAGAATACCAAACTTAGAACCTTAAAATGTAATGCTAGTAGTATTTTAACAGAAGTGCATACACTTTAATATTCTGAATACTACTGTTTCTTGATGGATCAGTCTTAAGCATTATGGGCCAAATCAGTCTGTGTTTACAAAGTCATGACCACGCTAATGTTGTTCTGCTGACTCCTGGAGGCCCTGCCTCTCTCACTAGCCTCTTCTTGGCCTGGTGTGTTAGCATCCTTCTTCCCTGGTTATCCTGGATTTCCCCTGTGTCTGTTCCTGGTGACACTGTCATAATCACTGTCAGTTTACATCTTCACTTTTCTGGAACACATTCTCCAGCTATGTCCTGAAAAAGATGTTAGAGACATAATGCCCAAAAATGTTTCTGGAAGATTCTCTTGCTGAATTGGTAATATGGATATGATACTCTAAAATACCTATCATTTTTTTTTCTTCAGTGGCTTCTGTAGTTGCTGGTAAAAATCTTACACCATTTTTATTTTCATGCTTCTAAATGTGATATTTGGTTTTTTTCTGAAAATATTTAATAACCTCTTTCTGTTACTGATAGTCCAAGTTGTGTATGGGAATTTAGTTTGGTATGGGGCTTTTGTTAATCAATTTTCCAAGCCTTCAATGGGTGCCTGATGGCTAAAGCTGTATATGAGGGGGTACCCCAAGGCTCAACATTGAAACTGTGGACTGTGACCCTGTGTGGGGGTTGCATAATTGAATATTGGGGTGGTGAAAATCTGGTAATAATGAGAGGTTTCTGAACACATAACAATCAAAGTTTAATTCAAAATCCAACGTGATTACTCTGAGGTGTTCCTGGCAGTGCTCACTTGTGTTACATGGAAGAACTTAATTACAGCCTTAGTTCTGGACACACGGCACTGTGTGCCACCACGCCATGCAGCCCAGGTAGTGCTCCTTGAACCTCCTCAGCTCAGACTGGAGACCACTGCATGTTATGAGTTGCAGTAGTTTTACTGTTCAGTTTTCTGCTGTTCTAGAAATGCAATGGTTTCATTACAGTAAACAAAGACTTTTAGCGTTTTGCTACCATCCATTCCTTAGCACGTAAGTTTCAAATTAGTGTATCTTTGCATCATATTGTGTTAGATTATTTGATTTTTAAAAAATTACTGTTTGAGTTACTGACTTGAGTTTCATGGAAAGTTTCAAAAAAAACCCTGACTTGAGATAAGGACAGAATTTCAACAATTTCTAAATGATCTGAAACATTATTTTGCCATTCGTACTATGTATTTATGCAAATCAATGTTCTTTTTATTTTATTTTATTTTATTTTTATTTAATATCCATGAGTCCTTGCCTGTATGTGCATGGGTCGCTTCCCAGGGCCCACAACCCTGAAGAAAACTGACACCCCCCCTCCAGAATCCATCAGTTGCCAGTAGCTCCTCAGATAAGGGTGGGAGTTCATGAGCTCCTCTCCCCTCAGTGCTTGGATACTGTTTGGCTTGATCTTGGCCAGGACTTGTGCATGCACCAGTGACATTTTGGGGAGGTAGCTTTTTGTTGGGATGGAGGGAGGAGGTCATCCTTCAGATTATAAACATCTTATAATTATCTTGGCTTTTAATTGCAAGTGCCATCTTTTCCTACTAGTTCTAACAAACAGACTTTCTCCAGCCATTCCAAAATATCTCCTGGGGAACAAAAGACCACCTTTAAGAGGTTCCAGGGTACAGCTAGAGCACTGGTTCCCAAAGTTGGCCAGACTTTGATGATTCCTGGAAAGGTTTAAAAGTCCTTCTGACTGTTACTTCTCAAAGAGGTCTAAATTGGGGTTCATTCCAGGCTTTAAGAAGTTTAAATGTTCTCCAGGTGGGGTGTGTGTGTGTGTGTGTGTGTGTGTGTGTGTGTGCGTGTTGCCATGAACAGCAAAGTGGTAAAGCAGTGTATAAGAATCAGGAATGTCAGGGCTTATTGTAAATGCAACTGTGAAGGTCTAGTATAAGCTGAACAACTTAAGCTACTTTTGCCATATGGATGAATTCAACTTTTTCTTTTGTTTAGAGCCTCTGGGTCCTGAGGATTGATTCTTATTTATTTGTCTTTTGGAGCACACATAAGATATTAATAGCATACCTCTCTTTTGCTAGTACTATTCCTGTTGTGACCACAAGGGAAGTATTGCATCACAGAATGATAGTCAAAAGCTAAGTGTGGAACAGAGTAAATGAATTAGTTCCTTGACCTTGTATAGAGGACTCACCTGTCCAGGCCTCCAGTTCTCATTGGTGACATGGGAATACCAATGTTGCTGCATAGGCGGGCACGAGACTAAAGTCATCGATGCCGAACTTAAGACAGTAGCTGACATGCAGAGTTTCAAGTGTGTTGGTTATCACTGTGACTTGTTTTCTTTCAGTCGGCTGTCTACTCCTTAGAAAAGCAGCCAACTTTAATGTATCTTAACACTTCAATGAAATCAACAGAATTGGCCTGTTGGTAATTTTCCATTGGTTGTTGGTGACTGGTCATAGCAGGGATTGGGCAAAAGTAAAAAACAGGTGGATTTGGTTTGTGAAATATAGACTTTGTTATAGGCGTGTGCGCGCTGGGCTCTCGGGGTCCCTGCACGCACTTCCCGGATGACACGGCGGGTCCGCAGGCTTCCCCACCATGCGTCTGGAGGAAGGCAGGTCTGGCCCCGCAAGCTTCTCTGGCAGGCTGCACGTTCGGTGGCACCGCGGCTTGTGTCTCCTGGATGCGGCAGCTGGCCACGGCTTTTGGTGGTGAAAGTTCCTCTGCTACTGGAGCGTTGTCCAGCCGAATCCTGTCCCTATTTCACCTGTGTACTTTTCTCAGGAAGCGAGGTCCACTGGCCACTGGACCGCGCGGGAAGGACAGCGAAAAAGGACATCTCCTCTTTTGATTAAAATATGAAGAAGTGCCATGCCAGCCCTAAGGGTCAACTCATTTCATCTCGGGAGAATCCAAAGTTTGATAACTGACCATGACCTGTTTCCGTGGTGATTTTTAGCAAATGACAGTAACTGCCAGCAAGGTTGCTAAGCCAATAGATTACAAAGTTTTTGAGAGTGTTAACATTGGTTTCAACAACATTTGATTCATTTACAGAGAAACAGCATCTTTCCCCATATCATATAGTCCCCATGTTCAACAGTTATCAAGTCCAATGTTCTTTTATTGTGAAGCACAGTTCTGGTGAGAGAGTTCATTTGTTGTTGGAGAAACTTCAGGCTGTCAGTCACGAATGTCACTGCTTGGTTCAACTTGTCTTCAGCCAAGGCAGAATCAGATACAGCTTGTTGTCACGGCAACGCCTCCAGCCTCCAGTGTAAGATAGGTCTCTGCCAGTGGGGGGAGGAGGATCTTCTCTCTGCTAGCAGCTGTGTAGGAAAAAAAGCTTCTCACACCTGAAATGTAATAGTTAGCCAGGTGTTTGAATCCACTTAGATGAAAGTCAGTGAAATCTTTTTCTGTTCCTGGGTAGAGAAGGGTGGTAGCTGGTACTG
>NW_008342276.1:5997473-5999908 GCF_000622305.1 Nannospalax galili | reverse complement strand
GGCTTGGGCAAGGGAGGAGGCCTGGTACATGGAAGTCCCAATATCGTGGGTGGCCACAATCCATTTGTCATAATGTTCATTTTTTAGTCCCTGGCATGCTTGTCTGTGCTCAGGGGTCATCTCTTCCCAGACAAGGCTGTTTAAAAGCATTGCTTTGGCTGCAGGTTCTGTTATTTTTCTATCTAAGCTGGCCTGCACTCTTAGTATGAAGTCTGGAAGAGCCTCAGTTGGCTTCTGCTTTAGAAAGGTTAATGCAGAAGTCTCTCCAGGCCCATGGGATTATGGTGTTAAGCGATCCCAAGCTTGTAGGGCACATAAGCGAACCTGGTCTATACAACCAGCTGGAATTGCAGCTTACTGAATTCCTGTGGAGAAATTACCCTGGCCAAAAAGCTGGTCATAATTCCAATTTATAAATCCAGGTGGTGGATCCTGCCCTGGTTGAGGTCTTAGTTGTTGATTATGAGTTTCATTCCTTTTAGCTTGCATTAGGCACTCATCTCTAAATAAGGCTTCCCATTGTACAAATAATGGACTGGGGAGGGTAGATCTACAGATGTCTCTCCAATCTTGGGGAAGCAGGTTAGCAGTAAATGTTTGTAATATAGATTTAGTCCAAGGAGCATGAATGCCATCCTCCCTTACAGCCTGACGAAATTCTTTAAGTTCAGCAGCTGGGAGTGGGTACCAGTCTAGGGGACGCTGTCTGGTTATTTGCAAATTAACAGGGAAAGCCTCTATCGGTGGGTTTTGGGGGTCCTGAGACCGCTGAGGCTGGAAATTTTGAGGCTGGCAGCTTTCATTGTCTCTAAGGTTACACAGCTGTTCTGAGGCTGGACGTGTCTCCACAGGGGGTGGAGGCTGCCAAGGTGGAGGGGGAGGAGGTTTTACCTGAGAATTTTTGGATGCTTTTGAAATTTGGGCATTAGTATCTGGGCTTGTTGAATCAGCAAGAGAGGGGTGAGGATCAATTTTACTGATGGGTGGATTTTGTCTGGCTTGGTCGGATTTTATTTTTGAAGCTGTTGAATTTGCTACTGGGCAATTTTTAGGGTCTTTTTTATCATCTAAAACCTCTCTTTTATTCTCTGGTGCCTGTAAACTCTCTTCAATTTTAGGTGGGTTTTTTAAGCATTGCTGGATGGCTGCCATTATTGGGAAAAAGGAAAGAGGAAAATCATGCTTTTCTTGGGCTTCTTTCTTATAAGCCAAATGTGAAAGAAAGTTCCAAACCTCTGGATCAGCTATGTCTGCTGATAAGATCCAGGGTGCAAATTGGTACACCTCATTCCAAAATTTTAAGCTTTCTTCTTTTGAAATTTTTAATCCTCTACATTTAAGTAGGTTTTTAAGAGAATGAATTTGGCGGTTTTTCTGGCGTGATACAGAGCTTCCCATTGTAAGGGGAAGATGTTTTTTACAGCAGTTGGACACTAGAGGGCTGAAGCACCTTGGCTGAGACTGCAGAAAAAAAAAAATGTGTCACTTTAAATCTTTGTCCTTGGAGCCACAGGCTGCTCGGCAGGGGTTAGCTAATTTGAATTTTCACTGAACCGGTTTCAGCTGTTGTTTGAACGCTTGGGGACAGGGTAGAGGGATCTGCCTGACTCTAAAGCTTAGAACTTTAGGGATTTTTCCTAGCAGTGTTGAGATAGAAAAGTGGGATGAAGTGACGGTTCCCAAAGGGACATTCCTGAAATTACAATTTCAGGGGATACGGTTCCCAAAGGGACGTGGCTTAAATTAGAATTTCAGGGGATCACAGTGGTTCCCAGTCACAAGATCTTCCCGCAAATTTGAGGGGCTGGCGGCCACCCTAATGGTTTTTAATTGGCCGATGCATCACCAGGTTTGATATTAAAGAGATGTCTAGATAGAGGTCTTTGTCCACACCTGTATAGGCAGTCGGGGTCCCCTAGGGGTTCAGAGAGACCTTCAGTTAACACCAGGGGGTAGCCCTGGCCAGGAAACCTCAGTTGTCTCTCTGGCCCTAGCGGTCCCTCGCGAGGGCTTCTAGACCGGAAAAGAAAAGGAGGGAATTTAGAAGAGAGGAAGATTAGATTACCCTCCTGAGTGGGAGGGATACTCACGGATCTAGCGTTTCTGTGGGCACCAGCTCACATTGTGGCACGAGGTTCAGAGGCTCCCACGTTGTGGCACGAGGTTCAGAGGGTCCCACGAGGTTCAGAAGCCCCACGTTGGGCGCCAGATATAGGCGTGTGCATGCTGGGCTCTCGGGGTCCCTGCGCGCACTTCCCGAATGGCACGGCGGGTCCACAGGCTTCCCCGCTGAGCGTCTGGAGGATGCCAGGTCTGGCCCCCCAAGCTTTTCTGGCGGGCCGGGTCCTGTGGCACCGTGGCTCGTGTCTCCTGGATGTGGCGGCTGGCCGCGGCTTTTGGGGGGGAAAGTTCCTCTGCTACTGAAGGGGTGTCCA
>NW_008342276.1:5957955-5997274 GCF_000622305.1 Nannospalax galili | reverse complement strand
ATATTTATACCATGGGGGTAGTGGTAAAAGCTTTGGCTGTTAGATACTTTGTGAGGCATTCTATTTACATATGGAAGTGGGTTTCTGCCAGACTGCTGACTACCTGAAAAATCACACAGAAAGCATGGTATCTTTCAGAGCCAGAGGCCATGTTTGTGTTATGGCATTTGTAGCGGGCACTTCAAAAGGAGTCAGGAAGGATGCCAGGTACTCTGCTGAAAGGAGTCTCAGTACATGAATCCGAGCTGCATGAGCTGTCCGGACGTGAAGGGACTTCTACTTCACAGCAGGGGCCCCCAACACTTTGTTATAGAGACAGTAGAATGGATGGTAGCTGAGTTCTAGCCATTTTTCTGATTGTTGGATGTCTAATGATACACTTGCCCTTACTAAATGCTCCCATACAAATTCCTCATCACTTCTAGTCATGTGATCATCAGAGAGACAGCTGAGCACAAAGCCTGATCTGTTTACAGGAAACAGGTAGGAACGAGCTGCTTCTGCTGCCTGCTTACATTGGTACATATTTTTCTTGCAAGCCAGCCTCTCTGTGAATGCCACTGTCTCAGTCAACTTGTCTATTTTCTGAATGAGTCAATTTCCTGAAATCCATTCAGTTGAACTCATTAGCAGAGTCCCCCTAAATCTTCACATGTAGAGTTATTTGCTGTTTAAAAAAATTAAGCTTTAGTCCAAATGAGACATACATATGTTAGGATCTTTGTTGTTAATCTGTAAGTCAAATTTAACTGCACTTTTATGTACTAAGTGTGGCAACCTTATTTACATGACTTTCAAAACTGTAGACCCACAGACAGTTTCTGCAACACACGAGGAGTCATTAGAGATAGAACAGCTTTAAAATGGTGTTTTATGTGTGTGTATGTGTTTTATTGATCCTTCAAGAATTCCATACAGTGTATTTTGATCCAATGTAGACCCCTCTCCCATCTCCACCCCCACCTTACTATACTTCATGTCATGTCCTCTATTATTGTTTTTCTTTTTAAAAAAAATATTTTATTTAGCTGGATGTGGTGTTCCATGCCTTTAATCCAGCACTCAGGAGGCAGAGGCAGGTGGTTCTCTGTGAGTTCAAGGTCAGCCTGATCTACGTAGAGAGTTCCAGGCCAGCTGGGGCTACAAGGAGACCCTGTCTCAAAAAGACCAAAAAAAAATTTTATTTTTTATTTTATTTTATGTATGTATTGCCTGCATTTATAGAAGTGCGCCCATGTCAGGCAATGCCTGCAGAGGCCAGAAGAGGGTGTCAGATCCCCTGGAACTAGAGTTATAGATGGTTGTTAGCCTCCATGTGGGTGTTGGAACTGAACCAGGGTCTTCTGCAAGAGCAGCCAGTGCTCATAACCACTGAACCATCTCCCCAGACCCTATTTTTCTTTTTCTTTTCTTTTTTTGAAGGCCTACTGAGTCTAATCTATGTCTGCAAATGTCTTGGATGTTGATCTATTTCTTGAAGTCTGGTTAACCTACCAGGCACCACACCAGTAAGGAAAACTGACTTTCCCTCTCTGTATCGATTAATTGTCAGTATATAGTCAGTTAGGGCTGGGGCTTCCTGCCCACATCTCCTATCCATGCTGTGTTTTTAACCAGCTTGAACTTGCACAGGTCTTACACATGCTATCACAAGTGCTGTGGGTTCATATATGAAACTACCCTATGGTGTCCAGGCAATACAGTTTCCTTGTACTCATATACCTCTGGTTTTTACAATCTTTCCACTCACTCTCCTGGAATGATTCCTGAGCTTTGGAAGGAGAGGGTGTGATAATGGTGTCCCATTCAGTACTGAGCCCTCTTCCGTCTCTTGTTCATTGCACATTGGCCAGCTGTGGGCCTCTATGTTGGTCACCATCTGCTACAAGAAACAACGTCTCTGGTAAGAGTTGAGAAATGCACTGATCTCCAAATTTTATAATTAATTATTAAATTCTAAAATGATTTTGTAAAGATAAAGGTAAATCAAGAAGCTGCTCAAAAGTTATTGTCACTGTCCTTCTGGGAGAGAACTGAGAAGCAACAAGTGAGGGCACATCTTTCTCTCAGGCCCTGACTCTTCATAATCTTAACAGGGACCAGAACCAGGAGAAGCATCACAGGGATAGGTGCTAAGAAGTTAGATGACACTAATTCGCCCTAACTAAATTATAAAAGCCAATTTTACCCACTGAGGCTAGAGTACTTGTTAACTGAGGACTCATAAATTGGCATCTTGGTGCTGTAGCTATAAAACTAACAAGATTGGCATTAATAGTGGCCCTTTTATGTCTTTACCATGATTGTTTTCTAACATATCACAACACATAGTTTTATTGTACATTATATATTTGTGTATATATGTGTATATGTACATATATATGCCTGTGTTGTTAGTCTCCTCCTTTTCACAACTATACTTCCAAACTTAGTACCTGGATTAGAACTTAGTGTGTACTCAATACATATGTCTTGCATGAAAGAATGAATGGACTTCTTTAAATGACTTAAGGCTTTGAAGAAGGTACTGTGATCAGTGAATTTAAAAGAAAGGGCTTAAACTCTGAATTTCCTTACTGTTAACCTTTTTATAATCTGAGAAGATCCTGCTGCTATAAATTGACTTGGGATGGTGGGGCCGGGGAATCATGGCAGGGGGAGGTTTAGAGAGAAAATGGTAATTTTTTTAAGGCTCTTCACATTTTAATCCATCCTGTTATTGATTTGTGTTATGCATCAGGATGGTATATGGTCTCAAGGACTTCTTGTCTTTACTGTTTTCCGCTGACTTGTCATAAAGTTTACTTGTCATAAAGTTAAGAACACTCCATTTCCTGAACATTGCCCTGTTTTGCCATAACTAAATAAATTGCAGGATTTTTTTCCTTTCACGGCATGAAAAATGATCATGCATGACTGATATTAAAAATAAAGCATATATTTATCACTAAAAAAGACACTGAGTTGTTATAAAAGAAATACTTTCTTCTAGTTAAAAATGATATGAAGGTTTTAAAAAGTAATGTTTTTTTTGTTGTTTAAATTCAGGTGAATTCTTTGGCTGTTAATGTATTCTAGAATCTTGTAAGGCAAAATTTTTAATCGCTTTAGAGAAACCTGGTTTGGGCTAGTTAGAACAATGCGAGGCTTGAAGTTAAGTAGCCTAGGTCTTAGTTGCACAACTCCTTGGGCCCCAATTGCCTAAATGTTTAAAATTCCAGTTCCAAGAAACCGGGGATGGTAGAAGAGAAAGTTTGTGAACTGGAGTTGATCCCCTGAGTGGAACACTTAATAGATAGTACCCTGGAAGATTATGTTTGAGAACAGCATTTCCTCATGGGCAGCCTGTGTCCTCCCTCTTAGATCGACACTTACCTAATCTTATAAGCAGCATGATCAGAAGTGGTTACTGCAGTTGCTGTGGAAAAATCCAGCCGGAGGTTGTCAAATTGAATGTTTCTGAGAACTTTCATTTGAAAGTAATAACAGTATTTTTTAATCAAGGTGCTATTGGGCAAGCACAGGTGTGCTGCATATCATTGAAGCGCTCTTTTCTGAGGACAGAATGTTGTTCTTTGAAAGTATTTGGCTCTCTATCTCTTTCCTCTTATCTTCTTGTATGCCAAAGAAGCTGTATTCCCAGCCTTACCCTCCATACCCAGAAGTCTTCTTTCAGATATCCTGAGTGCTGTTCTTTTTAACACATCCCACCCAGTTGCATTTCAAAATTCATGATGCAAGTTTCTTCTGCATACATTCTTTTTGAATATGTTGCAGTCTCTAGACAGTCTAAGCAGTTCCGGGTTTGTGAGAGAGAGAACTGGATGCAGAAAGAGCATTAACAAAACTCCAGTTCTCAAGGCACACACAAACCTAGCTGAAGAAGTAAACCTGCAGAGAGGACAATGTTCTCTTTTCTCCCTATAGAGTTTGTCTCCCATTAGAGTCAGAGACAACTGTGGTGTAACAGACAGTTCAGTCTAGTAACAAAAACGGCAGACTGCAATTATATTTTGGTCCATACTGGTCACATTCAAAGTATGAATCATGAAAGGCCAGTGACATAAAAGCAGAAGGGGCTACAGAGATGACGCAGCGGTTAAGAGCACTGACTGCACTTGCAGAGGATCCGGGTTCGATTCCCAGCACCCACATGGCAGCTAGAAACTATTCCTAAATCTAGTTCCAGGGGATCCAACACTCTCTTTTGACCTCTATGGGCATTGCATGACACGAGTGCACGCACACACACACACGCACACACACACACACACACACACACACATACACACACACAGACAATACACATAAAATAAAAGTAACTAAATAAAATATATTATTTAAAAAGCAGAGGCCTTGGTTAAGACATTGACCTCTGGAAAGCCTTTTCACTCTAACCACAAAATAAAACCAAAACCTTTGATTAGCCATCAGAACCTGCTGCAGTTTTAGCCTTAGCTATCTTTCCATCTTCCCATGTAGACATCTTGCTTCAGCTAAATTATTCTACTTATTCTGAAAACACCATACAGCGTAGGCCTTGCCACAGACCTTGGCCAGCAGCAGGCCATGAGTTACGTTTAGAGAAAGCTGAGTGAACACCCGAGCATGTGTTTTTTCTTGCAGTGCTATTTTAAACATCACTTTCCATACCATTCTACATCAAAAAATTCCTCAATTCCAAATTCTGGAGAGATGGAAGATCTGATTGGTCAGGTTGGGGTCGGGGTCTCTCTTTTGTCCACATAGCTATGTTTGGGAAATCAGGCCCTTTGGCCACAGACCCACTCAGCATGTGTTCCTAGCATTCCCTCTGAGAACATGCTCGTGGCTATGGCCTGCCAGTCCTTGGAGCAGGTTACAGAGCAGAGTTCGCTGAGAGAGTGCAGGGAATCAAGTATCTGGAAGAAGCATCTGCTAACGAAGTGTTGGCTAATTGTTTTCCTTTGCCCTTGAAATTTGTAACAGATTGAAGAATCAGTGGCTAGAAATAGAAGCAGTTTCCAAGGGTTATGAAATGGTATCTTCAGGGGAAATCCAGACCTCTGTCACAGCAAGTAGGAAGAGGAAGAAATATTTTGAGAAAGGATTGATGATAAGGAGAAGGAAATGTTTTCTTAAGGAAATAATTATTTAATTACATGTTTTGGTTATGGGTGTCAGCATTAGTCTTCTCGTTTATCTTGGTACTATTAAATATGCATTTAATGAACCTACATGGGAACACTGCTTTTATTTAAAACAACATATCCCCATTTCCAAGCAGCAGTTTTAAGGAAAGCAACCCACTTTTAGGTAGGGATTGCTTGAATGCTGACTGTGTCCATGAAAAGTATGTGAGTGAAGTCAGCCACTGGAAACAAGGTAATGAAGCATGAGAAGGAGATCTGGAAAGCTAGTAGCTTTGTATCATGTATACAATTTACTCTGTGAGAAATACTCACTGTTCTCTGTGAATGTAGCTTGCCGACAAAATGTGTTTTCAAAATTACCCCCAGAATAGTTAAACAGAGTTGGATAAGCATATTTGAAACAATTCTTTGGATTAACATACAATTTCTTATTATAGAACTATTAATTGCCCCCTGTTAAGGAAAAGTTTCTCTCCCTCTCATATTTTCTGTGAAGATGCGTCCTCATTGTGAAGAGGTGAACATTGAGAGTTGACTAAGACTCCAAAGGACCTGTTATCTTTGTTTTTCTTTATGAGAAAAAAGCAAAAGGTAAATATCATAGTTGAATGGAAAAGGAAATTGGATTTTAAATTTTTATGTCTGTTTTCCCACTTTGAGAGTGCCTGGACTTATTCAGCTGCACAGTTAAAATCGAAGGGAAACCCTGAAGTGTCTGTCCAAAGCAAAGTAGTGTCTAACCTCCCCCATCACTACCCCCGACCTCAGTCCTAGTTCAGTTCCCACAGGAAACCACTGTGAACAGTTTCCATATCTAGCTCTTTCGGTGGCTACCACCCTCACTTTAATAATGTGCTTATGTGACATTTCCTTGATCAACTCTAGACAGTATCTCTCCACTGTTACCACTTACCACTTTTAAAGGGAAGAACCACTGATTCAGCAGACATTGCTGATAGCCTGTGGGTCAACAGTTCTCACACACAGTGGATCTAATTTGAGCAAAGAGCTTTGGCTACAAAGGGAAGCCAGGGATTAAATATTTCCATGAAGCATAATACAGGACAGGAAGGAGTTCACTTTAATTACTAAGCTCAAATTGGGCCTACATTGTTAAGCTTTGCTCAAATACATGTATATATACATACATATATATATATATGTATACATATATATGCTGGGTCTGGTCGTATTTATTTTAATGAAGGTAAAATAAAATATGAACTCAAAACATGGCAGGTAAAAAGGAAAATGTCAATGTAGCAGCTTATCACTTTTACAAAAGCCACATATTAAAAGATGCCTAGCAGAAAAGGTGCCTTATTCTTTAATCTTAGTTCTAACCAAAATGCTATGACGAGTCTAAGTGATTTCATTTGTGGCACAAATACAATATAGTCTTGAAGCTTTGCCCTTCCAGAAATCTCCTTTTGGTTACCCAAGAGTCAGACATTTGAGAGAAAACAGAGGAGAAACCCAACGCTCTCTAATTCTGCTTATTCTGCAAGTGCCATTTGACTTCTCACTTAGCGGGACCTTTTTACCACCCACGATGACAACCTAATACATTTTATGAGAGTTTACATGCTGCCTGCCCACTTAACCTTTGTTTGAGCCTTGTTCAAACTGACACACACCTGCTGCTCATTTCTGATTCTTGACCATGATGAAAGTGTCACCGAAGTGGAGACAGTTTATCCCTAATGTCAGTGGAATTCCCCACTTACCTACTCTGTATACAAGCATTAAAGGGTCTGTTAACAGGAGATATTAAAAGATGTGTCCACATATAAAACAAGTAAATTTGGTGACGGGGTAAAAGCAGATGCAGAAGAGGATCTGTTTTCAGCCTATTTTGCTGCTTAACAGCCTTCTTTCTGGAAGCTCCCTCTTGCTTTGTTGGGTTCAATGGTGGCATTCATTCCTGGTTTTCTCACTCTGTGACAAATCTTGCTTCTCTAGAACATCATCCCCCATGTGCCTGTAGAAGGTGTTTTGTAAGGTTTCATCTGAAATCTTCTTCAGTTTCAGCTTCCACTTGTCCACAAAATTCTAAATCTTTATTTAGCCTGCCCTCTGTCCTGAACTTCAGACATGTCCTTTGACATTCCTACACTGATGATCCAAATATTCCTCAAACTTGACATTCCCCAGACTCAAATCATTGTTTCACTTTCCTGACACACGTCCCTCCTTCCACTACCTCTCAACTGAGTAACAGCGTGACATTCTCTTCACCTCCCAGGCAGGGAGCAGCACTCTGGATCTGCACCCGACCATCTCCCAGAGACTGTTTCAGCTTACCAGGGTTGTCAAATCTGTTTCTCCCTTTACCTCCGCCCATGTCCTATTTAGGTCCTATCTGTCTGTTTCTAGCCCAGAGTACTATTTTCATAGTTGCCTTTCAGTCATTAGCTTTGTGTGTGTGGGTGCATGTGCGAGTGTGTATGTGTGTGTGTGTGTGTGTGTGTGTGTGTGTGTGTGTGTGTGTGTGTGTGTGTGTACGTGGGTGCACATGTGTATACATGTGTGAGAAGACAGAAGAAACCTCAGATGTTGTTCCTCAGGAACTACCTGCCTTGTCTTTTTGAAACAGTCTTTTGCTGAAACTTTGAGCATGCAACTTAGGCTAGGCTGGCTGGACGAAGAGTCTCTGGCTCTACTTCCCCAAAGCTGGGATTACAAACATGAGCCTCCATGACTTGCTTTTTACATTGGTGTTGGGAATCAAACTCATTTCCTCATGCTTATGTAGCCAAGAGGTTTACAGGCAGCTATCTCCCCCCGGTCCTCATCATCCTTCATCCTCCATTTCAAATGTTTCTATTTGGCCAGAACTATTTTACTTAAAAGGAGTTGTTATCACTTGTTTCCCCTCAAATATCCTTAATAACATTCCTCATGACTCTGAATACAATCCAATCTTAATATCCTGACACTGGGCTAGAGAGATGACTCTGTGTTTAAGAGCACTGGCTGCTTGCAGCAGACCCAGGTTTGAATCTCAGCACCCACATGGCGACTAACGCAGCATGAATGAAATGCTTAAAGTTTCCTTTAACAGCACCTGAAGTTTCCTTCAGACTAACAACTGTACGAAACTCTAGTTTGAGGGGACCCGAAGCCCTCTTCTTCCCTCTGCGGACACTTACATATATGCAGGCAGTACACTCATACACAAAATAAAAAATAAATAAATCAGAAAAAAATTTTAAAGAAAATTCTTACACCTACCACTTTTTCAACTGGCCCCAGTGTGTTTTTCTCAGTGCAGTATATCCAGGCCCCAGAGGTTTGATGACTAAATGAATCATGAATAAATGAATGAATGAATGACTGCATGAATGAACCCATATCTCAACACATTGAGTCTGTCAGATATACATATGGCTCATGCTACCAGGAAAGTTATTTCCTTCCTTCTTAATGGATAAAATCTTATTTGATATGTCATTTTCGTTAGGATTTCATGACTCTCTCAGTCTCAATCAATCTCTTCTCAGTCTGTGATTCTGGAGCATTTTATTCACACTGCAGTTGTAGCCGTTAATGCGTGTTGTGGATGTTTATGAATGTATTGAGTGTTTTCAAAGGCAGGGATCTTTGACAGCTATGAAGACTTGGCTCCTCACACAAATTCTGGCACACAACAGATCAGTCCACATTCAGTTCTCACCCCTCCTAGCTTTATTCTGAGAATCATTATACCAAGTTTCTACCATTGCTTTGCAAGGCCTTCCCTTCCTCTATTTTTCCATCCAAGCATTTGCTTTTCACAGACCTACTAGACTAATTTATTCTGAAAATCAAAGGTCTGAAGACATGCCAGAACATGGGTGAAATTGCTGGTCAGGACTCTTCATTCAAAGGTCATTGTCTTTAAGAAATGGCTGGCATGTTAGCACAAACCTGTAATCCCAATACCTAGGTGGCTGAGGTGGAGAATAAGAGTCCACAGCCAGCCTGGGCTGTATAGCAATACCTTGTCAAAATTATAATAATAACAGCATCTGAAGTTTCCTCATTTTTGCAACTCTAATCATTTAGTGTTCCAAGCACCCTGGGTTGTAAAATACAATATCATTTTGTGGGATAGGAGAGCTCATTTAGTAAGTTTCTGGCTGCCTGACTATTTCACATTATTCATATTCTCAGAGTAAATAAATACACAGTCAAGATTAAATGTTCCTGAGAGCAGGAAGGAGTCATGTCTAAGCCTAAAGAGAATTTAATAACTGCACTTCCCCTGCTAACAGAAGTCTCAGAACCCACCTGAGCCGTGTCAAATAAATACCACTATTTCAGTGTAACTAGGTTATATTCATGTGCACATGAAGCCTGGATGGCTGAATTAGATGAGGAGGTGGTCACAGAACCCTTTACAAAACAGCTAGGTACGTTTTAGACTTTAGAGAATGTTTCTGTGAGAAACATGAGTCTAATCCAAAGCATTTCTGCCCCTGTTGCATATGTCTCTGTTAATTGGAAGGCCTTATTATTTCAGTTATGTTCAATAGCACTAGCACCTTGGGGGATACTGTTGCTTGCAAATCCTCTAAACCTGTTCCTGCCATCAGTGACTGAAAGAACAACATAGGACATTTTAACAGGCATCCTATTACTTGGGAACAGGCATCTACTTTCTTGTATTAGAAGACAGTTCTCCTGGGATTTATCCTTCTGTTCAAAGCTTGAACCACTTTGGTAGGAAAAAATGTGGTCTTAATAATGCTTGCCAGTCACCTGTGGCTCACAAAGTAGTTAATGCTTATTAACTCATTAATCCTCTTTATGAATCATGTGAGGAAGGTAGATGTTAAGTTTGCTGTCTTTCCTCCAAAGACTGGGGATAGGAAGCATAGAACTGCATAGGCTGCCCAGGGAACATCCTTGGCAAATCCAGACAAGTGACTCTGAATTTGAAGGATCTGAATCCTATATTTAGCAACTGATATATTTTCTCTTTCTCTCTTTTCTTTTTCTTGTACCAATACAGGCTGGAGTGGGGTGAGGTATCCTCTCTAAAGATACTATCCTGAAGCCCTTATTGAGTAAACTTAGTAGAAGGCACTTTCTGAAAATAAAATCGGGGCAGAAGAGATGGCTCAGTAGTAAAGGCACTAAGGACAAGCCTAACAGCTTGAGTTCAATTCCTGGTACCCAAATGGTAAAAGGAGAGAACTGACTTCCATAAATTGTCCTCTGACATGTGGGCTGTGCCATGTATGTGTACACATACATACATACATACACACACATGCACACACGACACATACACATAATATAATTTAATCTCATTGATAAGAGAATTGAAGAATGGACCCAAAGTGAAAAATAAAACCTTAGGACAATAATAATTTTTCAGCCGAGTACAAAACTGACACTTTGACCATCAGGCCACGATAAATGCTCAATATTTTTCCAAATTCCACTTCTGTTACTCTTTTGAGACTTTTATTTATCCAGAGGACAAATGGATTTATTTAATCATCTATTTCTTCCTAATCCCCTCAAAAACATGTACAAAGCATACAACAGCATATAAAATCATGGTAGTTACTCTTTTGAATGACCTGTACTCTGGACTCTGAAAGGTCCAGACTCCTTTTTCTACATCAGAATGGCAGAAACATATCCTAGTTGAAGACAGGTATTGGATGCTTATGGCTGAAACTGTAGGCTCTTCCTACTTCTCATTAAGATCTTATTTCTTGCCCCATTTTGTGTTCATTGGCACTGTCTTTCACCTCATTTTCCCAGTATTCATTATTCCTACCAACAACAGATCTTGGCCCAAGCAGAAAGTTTGGATTTAATGAGAACAGTATTTGCACTGTAAGCTTTGATCTTGACTTCATGCACCCAGGACCATACCAGGACTTCATCACAATATTGAACACCAAGGCTCACATTCTTTCCAGATCTGAGTAACTGGGGTTTGGTTAGTTGTTAGAGAATGAGGATCATTTGGATTAAGGTCCTGCACCTAGTTTTATTTTTTGGTAAATCCCAAGTACACAAGAGAGGAGAGGAGGTAAAATGTACACAAAAAGTACGTAGCTCACTTCTCCTCGGCAAGAAGCAGGCCAGAGTGACTACGTGCCTGCTTTGTCTTGCTTGTATTGTTTCCCTGAGTTTAAGATGAGTGCAATATGACAAATCCATATTGTTCTTGAATTTCCAGAATTATCTCTGAGCTGTCTCAAGGTAGTCTTCTCCACTGCACCAAAGCCTTTTCAAACTCAACATGCCAAGGCTGAACTTACTATTTCTCCTGAGAAAATTGCTTTCTCTTCCATTTTTGTAATCTATCAGCAGACTCCCAAGCTAGAAATTCTAGAGTCACCCTACACCCCTTTCTCCTATTCATTGGGTTCTGTCAGTTCTGCCACCTCAAGGAATCCAATTACAGCCTCCCCTCCGCTCCATATGTCATATAACTGCCAGGAAGATCTGTCTAAATGCAAATCAGATTGAGCCACTCTCCCATCTTAAATAGCTTCTGATCTTCCCTGGACTCAGAGGATCACACCAACCCCTTCAGCACAGAAGGGCCTGCTTCCTTAGACCTGCCACAGCTTTCCAAGCAGCCCTGTGACTTCCCATGGGGTAGGCACACCACACATCCGACCACTGGCTTGTGAGTCACTTTGCATCTTTCCTCCACCTGGAATCCTCTTCCCTTCTCTTTTACAATCAGCTACACTTTACTGTTTCTTTTCAGTTCAGCTCATCTCTCTCCACATTTCGTAAGTCTTCTGAGATGTAACCCCCCCAGGTAATTAATTGCTTCATCTTCTTACTTGCCTGTGATTGACTAAAGGGAAGATGGCCTCCAGAGTTAAACAAACAGATCTGAAGAACCTTCCCACTCTGAATCTCCATTGCCTCATCCGTAGCAAAGGCACTGTGTCAACCTCAGAGGGAATGAATCTGTCATTGAGTTTCCAGTAACTATTAGCTTTTTTCCTACAGAAAATCATATGCAGTAAATTGCATAGTGGTTAGAGAATAAGGTCTCAAGTCCAGAGAATGAGACTTTGAGGCACAGGCCCACCACATGCTTGTTGAATGACCTTGAGCAATTAGTTTTGCATGAGTAAATTACTCTCCTTGCCATGCATTCATCTCTATTATAAAAGCACATACTTCACAGGGCTCTTGGGAATATTAACTATTACAAGTGACAAAGATAATGACAGTGTGTTTGGTACAGGGATAACACAGTGGATGCTGGCTGTAATCATCTTGATCCCACACTTGCCCTCCTCTATCATAATTGTTTGCTCACATGTTTTCCCTTTACAAAACTGACGGTTCCTAAAGGGATGGACTGTGCCTGCCTCAAGCCTTTATCCTTAGCCACTACCCAGAGACACTGTAAGCACGGACAAATAGTTTCTTCAAGTGATTGAAGCCTGCAACAGTCCATTTGAAGTTTTAGTTCTGGACTGCGGTTAACAGCACAGTCTGGCCTTCTTCCAAGACACTTCCCCTTTCTCACGTCCAAGTCAGTCATTCTAAGACTCATTCCAGATTAGGCTTCTCAAGCAAGCTTTTCCATGTACTCCCCATGTCCATTCAGATCTTTCACTTAGCTCAGTGCCTGTTTTAAGTCCTTCTGTTCACTTTTTAAAATTTTACTATTTCATGTAAGTGCTCTTGATGGCATGGCAGATGTGAAAATGAAATGGCAGGTCTTCCTTGTCTCCCGAGTAAGGTTGGTACCATCAGCAGCACACATTTGGCACAGGTATTTTAAATGAACCACCTGATTGGGCTGCCTCTGCTGATGCTGTATTTTTGCCTGTTCACTTCCTCCCTCTACTTTCCATTGTCTTCAAAGGTCTCCAGCTTTGAATGAGTGGTGTCCATCTCTTCTTCATTGAGGACTTCCCTTCATGCTCTATATTGTAGCCTATCAACTGAAGACCTCTTCTCTTCCTTTCTTTCTGCAGTGGGCACACACCATTTAGGGTATTTTTCTCTCATATGTCCCCTTTATAACTTGGGGTATCCTTCATTCTTAGTTACCTTTGTTGAACTCAATGGTATTAGGCACAAAAAGACATTTATTTACTTTTAATAATACATGCACACATTTTTTAAAAAGATTTATTTTATTTTGTGAATTTGAGTGTCTGTGTGTATGTCGGTATACCATATGTATGCCTGATACCCATGGAGGCCAGAAGAGGGTATTGGATTTGGAGTTACAGACAGTTGTGAGCCACCATGTAAATGCTGAAAATTGAACCTAGGTGTTCTGCAAGAGTAGCAAGTACTCTTAACCACTGAGCCATCTCTCCAGCCCCAATACTCACAGAGTTTTAAAAATATGTCCCAACCCCATATATGAGAAGCTGCCCAAAGAGTTCTAGATAGAATAGATTCAGGACAGAGAAGAAACATATGTTAAAATGTTACTCAACAGAACTGAGAGCAGGATATTTTTCAAGATTTCATTAGGAGCACCACATTCTATTATAAAAGATACTCAGAGAGGTTAAGTTTCAAAGAATGTAATTTTAACATCTGATTTTGTTTATTGCAAGCATATTTTTTTCTTTTGCTTTCAAGTCATAATCTAGAGCCAAAAATGATTCTTACCTAAGAAGAACTCAGGAACTGCAAGGACCTCTTCTGTCCAAACTGATTGGGAGCTAGAAAGGAGCTAGAAAGAAATACCCACAGATTCCACTGACACCTACACAACTTCAACCACATTTTTTTGCACAGTCTAGAAATTCAAACCTTTGTGAGAGGAGCTCTTCTAACACAAGGAAGAGAAAACATGTATGCCCTTTTCCTATAACTCTGTGCTCTACTTTATTTTTGTTCAAAACCACAAAGCTTTCCTAAGGAAGTCATTTCTCCACTCTTCTGATGACAGAAATAGCAGAGACTAAGGGAAAACCCCCATCTTAAATTTCCTTGAATTCCATATCTTTGTATTTATCTAAGACTCTAATTATTGACTGGGTCTCTGTGCTTTTCTCTTTTACCAAAACCTTGTTCACTTCTCTCTGGAGCAAAGAAGTTTCCCTTCTGAGTAGACTGTGTTATTGGTTCTGTTCTGTTCTAGACACAAATCTAGTACAACTGCATCCGAGTCCTACCAACCTCCTGCATGGTAACTTCTCTCCCTTCTATGAGTGACCAGGTTCTTGATTAAGATATGACAGTGCTTCAGCACATGATCTAAAGTTGCTCTCCCTGTGATCCTAATGTCATTCCTCTATACTGTCACCTGTCTTCCTCATTTACCAGCCACTTAACTCAAATGTTGGCAAATCATGAGCTCAATCAGCTCTTTCAACTTAATAATGAGAATTTAGTTTGGAACACTGGTCAGATTTCAAAACTCAATGACAAAAAACCAAATGCATAAAAGGATTTATTACAAAAATAAAATGCATAAGAAACTAAGGATAATACACTTAAATTAGAAGGTGATAGATAATAGATAGATAAATGATAGATGATAGAAGATAGATGATAGATGATGAACAAATAAAAAGATAGATAGATTGATGATATATATAGATAGATAAGTCCACCAACTAGTCTGTATTTTAAGAGGTACACTTTTTGCATAGGATCTAATTTCTTCTTAACATTGAAAGACAGTTATTTTAAGGTCCACTTTTCAATTAATCACTTGAAATAGGTTCAAGAAATACTGTTATTAGGCCTGGCTCATTGTGAGATAGGGCAGACATAACCTGTAGGAGAGGAGTGGACATGTAGAGGGAACAGTGTTTATTTTTCTTGACTCTTTGTCAATGTCTCCACCAAGATCATGTCCTGATTGGGTTTTTTGTCAGCTTGACACAAACCTAGAGTCACCTGAGAAAAGGGATTTCAGCAGAAGAATTATCTCCATCAGACTGGCCTGTGGTCATGTCTGTTGGGCATTTTCATGATTGCTGACACACATATGGGAGCCAGGCCACTGTGGGTGGCACCATACCTAGGCAGGCAGACCTGAGCTGTATAAGAAAGCTAGCTGAGCACAAGCCAGTGAGCAAGCCAGAGAGTGAGTCATCAAGCAGTGCTCCTCCATGGTTCCACTTTTAGGTTCCTGCCTTGAGTTCCTGCCCTGACTTCCCTCAATGATAGACTATCACCTGGAACTGTAAGGTAAAATAAACCCTTCTTCCCCTAAGTTGATTTTAGTCAGAGTGTCTTATCACAGCAACAAAATGAAACTAGAACAAATCAGTTTGTTTGATGGGAGAAAAAGTTACTCATCAGCAAAGATGGATGTGTCAGAGAAGGCATCAAATGAGTGATCACTGAGATGGCAGATATTGAATTTACTATAGACACAACTGATAGGAAGAGATGCACCTGATAGAAAAGACTATTTTTTTCTCCATATCCCCTATTACCATATTACATAGCTTATGTATGTGTATGTATAAGTTTGCTGTCTTCTCCCCTCACTAAAATGTACTACCATGTAGATGTACCACTGTGTGTATGTGTGTGTGTGTGTGTGTGTGTGTGTGTCTATAGTATTCAGTGCTGAGCACTAGCTAGATGATACTCAGTACAGTACTGAGCAATGAGTACTGAGTAGTACTCCATGCCACCTCTAAAATGTCCCCCTAATTAAACCATGTGGCAGTTATTCCTGTCCTTAGAGTGTTGGCTTACTGACCAAGTTCTAGAGATTGTTTTTGATTCATCGGAACTCCAGCTACGGATGTACAGTGTTAATCCCACAGGAGACTATGTTGAGAACGTGTGCAGGTGAGAGAGTTTCTGTCCCAGGTAGCTTATTCCTGGCTTTATTGTTTTCTGTGATGACTTTCACAGACAGAAACAACTACCTTTTTTCTAACAGTGCACTTAAAAGATCTGAACAATTGTCTGGCTCTTGACTCTCCAATAAATCAGCAAGCCCACTGACTGAACAGAGTTACATTTTACAGCTAAATAACTTAGACTATGGAAAGGTACTCTGAATGGTTGGGCAGTGGCTGTTTCAAGGACACTGGGGCAATATAGAGAAGTATTGTTCCTTTTTGTCCGTCAGAGTCACCATTTGCAATTCATAAAGGATGAGAGGTTACACTGGAGTACAAAAAGGTACCAATGACAGCTACCAGTATATTAATAAAAACACTGTGCTAAAGAAACAAAGCTGAATAGAAGCTTCCTAACAGAAGGTTTTTATTTAGGCTTTTATTGTCTTTTGTTTTTCTGCAAAGGCTTTATATGTTTTACTGAGGAGCTGTTATCCTTACTTTACACACAAAGAGACCAAGGCCCAGAAAAGGTAAGTGAGATGCCCCAGACCACAGCATCAGATGTCTTCTTTGAACCAAAGAGTCTGGCTGTGAAGCCTGAGTTTTATATAACTGTACCACTTAATATTTTTTGTGTTGTGTAGTTAAGGTCTAGAACGTGTCTAAGCAAGCCAAGGAATGCATCTCACATGCAAAATCATTGTACACATGTACACACCGTAGACGCATAAACACTGTAGATCTACTATGTGCAGTACTGGAATGGCAAGGGAGTTTAAGAACAGTTCTAGAAACAGTAGAGGATGCCCAGAGAACTGTCATTCAGCTTTGCTTGAACTTCAAGGTCAGGTGAATAAAAATACTAAGGGCCAGCATAAGGGCCGATGCTAGTAATTGTTGTCACTATGGCAACAAACTAGCGCACAAAGGGCAAAAACGGGTTCTTAAGAGAACGTTTTAAATAGGTACATAAGGTAATGACTGTGTTTGAGAACCCAAATAAAATAAGAAGTCCAGGATGATGGGATGGGAAGAGCAGAGCAAGAGAGAGCGAAGCAAGAAGTTCCTCGCCATCTGTAAAACAGAGTTAATATATTTTGCTTACTAGTTTTGACTAGATAAATAAGATTTTCATATTTGTGAAAAAGCTTTATGATAACCATTCACATATGATTTAAAATTAAAAAAAACTCATAAAAATAAAACAATATGTGACTGGTAACCATTCATATGAATAAAACCAGGATGTTGTCTTCTAAATGGATGTGGAATATAAACAGTTGACGTGACCTGGCGGACAGGCCATGGGGTCAAAGAACAGGAGAGCAAGTAACAAGGTAGCCCAGCACATAAACCATGTGGCAAACGAAGGACACTTTATTTATATTCCTCTGGGATAACAAAAGTGTTTTAAAATAGATTCAAATGCAAAATGCAGTTGTTTGAGTTCACTGCCCAGTGAATAAAACATCCCAACCAATTATCAAACTGTGTAGTATTTTTTGGTTAGTAACTTCTGGAATTGCATCTACTTTATATTTTATTCACTTTGGGATTCCTGGTGCATAGTTGCTATAACTCGATTTTTAAATGGCGTTTTAAAATGGATAACAAAATGAGGAAAGTAGTTTTGAAAAATATTATACACAAGACAAGAAAGTGGGAGGAATCACTGATTAACAGTCTAACAGTAGTGAGCCTCTAAGAGACTGAAGCTCTCCATGTCAGAGGGCGACTTTGTAAAATACATGATGCAAAAAATGTTGGAAACGTAAAGGTCAATTAATTGGTCATGGGACAGGCTTTCTAATTGGTTATATTTGGATTTGAATCATGCCTTTGCCATTTATTAGCTTGGGCCGATTATTTCTCCCATCTGAGTCCTATTTTCAACACTTGTAAAAGTGAAAATGATCTTATTGTTACAATTGAGAGAATATGGGGAGGCAAGCAAGGGAAAGAGGCGTCCGGTGGTTATAGCAAACTGGTCTATAATGTCCCAAGTATGAGAACTTGGAGTTTTCCCCACACCCCCAGCAGGCCAGCATCGTGTCTCAGTAATATAGACATTGAGCTGCTTTCTGAATACTGAATAATTCTGAAAAGGACTGAAATTCTACCCACTTAGTAACAGAGAGTAGGCTACAGTTTTTTAGAGATTAGGGTTTTATTTCTCACAGAAGTCTAGACAGAAGTGATTCAGGGTTGTTGCCATAAAGTTATCTCGGACTCAAGCTCCTTCCCCTTTTCATTTCCACCAATGCTAGAACTTCTTTTCCACATTTAAAGGCACAGAATGACAGCTGAAGTCCCAGCTATTTTACCAAAAACATAAGTGAAATATAAATCCTAACCCCAAAATCTGCTTATCTCTCAACCCATCCATCACTCCCTTTAAAGAGACAGAGAAATGTGTCTTTGTGGGGGATTTTGTGCGGAGGAGGTTGTTGGTGGTGGTGGTTTTAAAAAAATAATTATTTATTTGTTTATATTTATTTTGTCTTTATTAGTGTTATGCCTGCATGCGTGTAAGTACACCTGTGTCATGCAGTGCCCACCAGGGTCAGAAGAAGGTGTCAGATCCCCAGGAACTGGCATGGTTGTTAGCTGCCATGTAGGTGCTGCAAATTGAACCTGGGTCCTCTGTAAGAGCAGCCAGTGCTCTTAACCACTGATCCATCTCTCCAACACCTTGTTGTTAATTTTTAAGCTAGCCATTCTGACTAGAGTAAGGTAATATCTCAAAGTAATTTTCGTTTTCATTTCCCTGATGAGTAGGGATATTGAATGCTTTTTAAGATAGTTACTGGTCATTTGGGTTTCTTCTTCTGAGAACTATTTATTAAACTGTTATTAATTTCTTTAGCCAATTTGTCAGTTGACTTTTTTGTTCATTGAACCATGTTGTGAAATTTTTGATCTTTGACCATCTAATGGGTGACAATGATGGTGTCTCATCACTTTGATTCCATTTCACTTATTTTTTGAGAGAGGTTGAGCCTCATATTGCAGATTTAAGAGCTTTTAAACTTCTTTTTTTTTCTTTGTTTTTACCTTTTTAGAAAAAGTGTCTCCTTTTTCCCAGGCTGGCCTCAACTAGCTATGTAGCTGAGGATAACCTTGAACATTTGATCCTTCTGTCTCTACTTCCTGAGTGCTGGGATTACACATCTGCACCACTACCATGCCCAGTTTGATGCAGTACTGGAGCTCAAATGCAGGATCTCATGCACCTCATACCAACTGAGGTGCATCCCCAACCCTAATTTCTTTCTTCCTGTTTATAGTCTTTGCTTATTTTTCTCTTGGGTTAAGTCTTGTAGGTGTTCTTTATAGTTTAAGGAAATTATGCTGTCAGTGCAACTGTGATTTCCATTTGTCTTTTGACTTGGTTTACAGTCTTTGTTTCATGAAGAAAAAAAAATTTAATTTGATATAGTCAAATTTGTTAATGTTTTTAAATGATGTTCAGGTTCAATGTCTTATATAGAGGAACTAATCACCTTCAGATTATTTAAATAGGTCATCTTCTAATACTTAATGATTCTGCTGTCTGTTTGTAACTTGATCCCTCTGAAACTTATTTTCCTGCTTTATCTTGTTGAAGTTGTGTTTTTTAAATGACCTATAAATGTAATATACTAAATATAAATTATACTCTGGATGTCCATGCTTTGGGTATATAATCAGACATCCAAGAAACCCCCTACAGATGTCAACCAGTCAGTTGTCAAAAGGGAGTTAGCTCTGTTTCCCCTGGATGGCAGGACGGGGGCTTTTGTAACTAGGAGTATGGGAAAGCCAGTTTCAGCTCCTCTGGAAAGAAGAGTAACTAGAATTTCACAGTGGAACAAGCCACTTACTGTCATTTTCTTCAAGGCTTAATAAGCTAACCATTTTTCTGAGTATCCATGAAGTCTGCATCCTTATTCTGCAATCCTTTTTATGCGTTTTACAATGAACATCATTAGCACATGGCTTTGGGGAAATAAGCAATTTAGTAATGAAATATGTTAGATCATAACATCTAAGTATCACAGAAATTTTCACAAGAATGGTATTGTTTATTCTATAGAAAAAATGGCTGAGAGTTCAGTGCGATGGTGAGAAATGGAGCTTCAGAGGCAGAGTTCATTCCTACCTGGTCCTTGGCTGTGGACTGCTGAATCTCAGTTTTCTTATCTAGAAAATGAGGCTGTTAATACTACCTATTAAGACTGTTACTAGACAATATTCAAAGTTTAAATGCTCTATGTAGTTTTTAAAAAAGGATTATTAAATAAATGTTAGTAATTTTTTATTATTATCCTGTCTAGATACAATTCCGTTGCCTGTTGTATTTTTTCCCATCAAGCACAATTGCCCACTGTACAAGGTAACAAGAGGCGACAGCTCAGAGATCAGTCCTAATGCACTGCCTTTCACTGACCGCAGTCCCTCTTATCGTCCTGATGGGGCATAAAGGAAGTGTGCTTCTTGGCTGGTCCCATCCTAGTGAACATTTTGCCTGCTTTGCAGAACCACCACCAGAGTGAAATGTCCTCTGCTGAACCTGCAGTCGGTTGGAAACAGCAGGTCTTTTGTCGGTAAACAGAGCTGGCCTGACAGGGAGGACATTCACAGACATGCCAGTCTCGTGCCCCAGACCAGGTGCTGCTTTGAGTGCTGGTTTATGTACCTTTTGAAATTCACTGTTTTCAACCTGTAAAACAAAGCCAGGGCACACAGAGTAATCAAATTCTAGTCTTTGGAATCCACAATCGTGGTGGCTTCTAAACATGGGTGCTGTTCTACTGACTGTAGAAGGTTTCTGAGAAGTTGAGGAAAGCAGGTTCTGTTTTGAAAATGTATCAGAGATGTTTGGGGTAAAGAATCATGTTGACTCTTTTCCACTGGTTTTGTTTTTATTGAGAACCAGCAACCCTGGTTGCTACAGGGTACATGGATTGCTGGAAGCCAGTCTTGATGTGATTTGTGATCCGAGTTACTATTTCAATAAAAAGAAACACTTCTATTGAAGGTTTCTGATTGCTCCATCAAGCATTCTGTGCCTATTCAAAACTGCAGTCATAATGACTTAGAGCAGTGGGGACAATGTCTGAGAAGCTATGACGTGGAAAAAAGAGACTCATATCTACCTTAAAATTGCTACTGCATGGATATGGAAGGGTCTAGAAAAATCCTCTCCAATTAAAAATACTGGTATTTCTTGACTATTAGGAAAAATGTTCACAGGCTAGAGGGAATAGTTAAGTCAGTAAAGTGTTTACTGCACAAGCATGAGGACCTACATTCTATATCCAGAACACACATTTAAAAAGTCAGCCATGATGGTACATGCCTGTAATCCCAGCACTAGGAACATGGAGAAAGGCAGATCCCTAGGGCTCATTGACCAACTAGCCCAGCCTACATGGCAAGTTCCATGCCAAGGTGTCAGGGAGGGATTCTTGTCTCAAAATCAAGGTGGACAAGGATGGCCTAAGGCATGAAACCAATGGGTGTCCTTTGGCCTACACATATATACACATGCACATATCTTCATGTGCACATAACCTACCCCCATCCTACATATACCCCCCAAACACACACAAACACAAGACAATGTTAACAGTTAATTTTTTTTCTTTCCTTTTAAATTTTGTGTGCTGTTATAAATGATTAAAAATAAAACGACTCTGGTTAGGTATAGCTCTAGGCCCTATCTTCCTTCTTCTGCCCAGAACTAAGATCCATCATGCCATGAAAGACATAGCTTCCTGTTTGCTACTAGAGAGACAGATAACAGAATTCTGGAATTGCTAAGGTTGAGTTGGAGCAACTATGATGGTGCTAGAACCCACTCAGAGTTTAGTACAGGGATGAGTTAACTGTGGCCTGCGTACCCATTCTAATAGTTATAGTCTATAGTTATCTGCGGCCTGTGCACCCGCTCTAACCTACCACCTCATTTTTACTTCTCTGCCTCTGAGTTAGGCTGTTGCTTGCTATAGCTGTAGGTATCAGAGCCTGTAATGTTTGTGTCTTCCCTATTGCCTTATGTTTCCCAAGAGACTCCTTTATAAAAAGCTCCGAGCCCTGCTGTTCTTTTGAGCTGTAATCTGCTGTTAACTAGAGTCCTATTGCTCTGGTACTACAGTGGTATATAAGTAACAGTGGTATATAACAGTGGTATACCTTAACTAACAGTGGTATATAACAGAGTCTCTCAGTTTTGGTGAGTCTGTATCATTACAGATTCAAGAGCCTTTTGATTTCTTGTTTATATACTTTGCTCATTTTTTTCTGTTTAGTTAATTAACTCATGGATGTTCTTATGGTTTAGTTTCTTATTCATTCAAATGTATTTTCTGGATCAACCATTTTTCTTGTCTCTGTGACAAAATACCTGGCAAACGCAACTTAGAAAAGAAGCATTTATTTTGGCTTACAGTTTGAAGGTCCAGTCCATCATGACAGGGAAGTCACGGCAGCAGGAGGCTGATCACACTGAAGCTACAGCCAAGAGATAGAGGTGAATGCTGGTGCTCAGCTTGGCTTCTTGTTATTCAGCAGACGATCCCAACCCATTTAGGGTGGGTCTGCCACCTCATTTAACACAGTCTAGAAACTCCTGCACATACATGCTCAAATGTTTGTTTCCATGGTTATTGATTCTAAATTTCATTGAGTTGACAGTCAAGAATAACCATCACAAATCCCATGCATGACTTTTCATTTTGTCATGATATTTATGCAGAAAATTTAAATATTCATGCATTTGACCTACAAAAATCTGTCTAAGTGTTTTCTGATACTTTTCACACTCTAGGTGATGTAGGAAGGAAGGATAAAGGGGCTAAGCTGAGCATTTTCCTTCCCTTGTAGAGTTAGGTTTTCATAAAAGCTCAGTAGGCTAAGTTCTAACAAAATTGTTTCCATTGAGGGCAGGCTCTCTTGAGAACAGGAAAATCTAAGTGTGTTTAGAAATGGTGACCTTGCCTTTCCTACTGCTGGAGGCTTGAAAGGAATCTTCTTGAGTTCAGGCAGATAGAGTGCACAGATATGTGGGGGCCCTACAGAATATGTCTTCAGAAGGTTTTGTGGAATTTCTATGGCTACCTACATCCTTGAGGTAGAAGCCTCCTTATCTGTGATTTGCTGTGTGACTTCACTCCTCTGATGAACTTAGCAGCAGTTTTTGACTTTCATTTTTTCAGTTTCTATCTTGAGCAGATGAAAGTGATGATGTCTAAGCTCTTTACATAGTAAATTAGAAGCCAAAGTCTACTTCCTGTGTTGTATGGCTTGTGAACAATGGATAGATTTTTGCCTTATTAAATGGTTTAGTGCACTCTAGATAAAGGTTGTGTTTGAATCTCTTGACTATGTGCTGAATAGCAAGGTTACTGAGCACTGTCAGACGCTAGATAGAATCTTCATTTTTAAAGATGATTGAAAATATGGCCTGCCTTCATGTAGTTTCCAGGCTTGTGAGGCATATCCAAGGGTTAACCAAATAAGCATTCACAGAACTGGTTCAGAACAAAAGACTGCATTGTAGTCTTGGATCAGAGTCATTGCAGCTCATCTGTCTGCAGAACAGCAAGTACTTGGTGGTGGGCCAAGCACTAGATCTTTTGAGGCATGCCATGAGTAGGGGATAGAGGAGTGCTGCACTTTCTGATCCAGCTCCAGTTTTTCCAACAGTTATGGGCATCCAGAGACCTCTGTGTCTACCTCAGTATTCTGATGCCACTTCTGAACATGCAGGCTGTGTTCATGTGATTTTCAATGCTTAAGTTAAACAAGACAGATTCTAATTTGGAGAGAGACAGTTAGGTCATTTATTTGCAAAGTATTCAAAGCAACCTATCAAGTTAATGTTGAAAAGTATGACATGGAGTGTTTCCAAAAGAGCTGTAAATTGGTAGAAATGCTTGCATGTTTCTTGGTTGCTCATGCTGGATAGCTTCACTTGTCAACTTGCTACACTTGGGTAGAGGGAACCTCAATGGGGAATTGTCTCCATTGTATTGGCCTAAAGCCATTTCTGTGGGGCTTTTTCTTGGTTATTGAGTGATGAGAGGGCCCAGCTGATTGTGGGTCTACCACCCCTAGGCAGGTGGCCCTCTGTTGTATAAGAAAGCAGGCTGAGCATGGGCCAGGGGAGCAAGCCAGTAAGCAGCTTTCCTTCATGTTCTATAGTCCAGGTTCCTGCCCTAAGTTCCTGCCCTGACTTCCCTCAGTGATGAACTGTGACCTGGGAGATGTAAAATAAAATAAATCCTTTCTTCACTAAGTTGGTTTTAGTCAGTGGTTTTATCACAGCAATAGAAAGAAATGAAAACAGTTGTCATTTACTCTGATGATATTTTTATTTACTCTCTGAATTTTGATGCTTCATTTGCATAAATATGAAAAAGAAGTTAAACTACAAACTACTTAGGTCATGTGTATCTCATAAGCATATTTATTGAATTCCACAAAGAATAAGTGCTTTAGAAATCTTAGCTATGGCCTCTACGTAAATTCTTTCCATCTTTATTGGGTAAGATATGAGAAATAGTTATCAAGAGTTGATTTGAGGGTGTTTTAGGGTTATCTAATAGGATGGATGTCAGCAAGGAGCTATACAACATAGATTTTTTTTCTTATTCATTAAAAAAGGCTTTCCTGAGCTATAACTCAGTAATAGAGAACTTGCCTGGCATGTGTGAAGCCTTGGACTTAAATCTTTAGTCGAGGAGGAGGAGGAGGAGGAGGAGGAGGAGGATAAAAAGACTTTCTTACATACACAGCATTTCTGGAATGATGAGGCAATCATTTTGGGATTCCTTTGGGGAGACAGTATGAAGTTTAGCCTCGTTCACAATAGAACAGTGGCTTTGAGTCTTTCTTGGCAATGTCCCCAAACGGCATCCTTGATTATATACTAACTATAGAGTGGTTTGGCTTGGAAAAAAGGTGTATTCTCTTGTTGCCTTATCATGTTCTTAAGCAGAAAGATTGTGAAATCTACCCAGGAGGTCTTGTAAGTGGGCCATCAACAGATCACATTGCATGTTAATGGAGCTGGAGAAATAATGAAGCAAATGACCCATGAGGAAGTAACCGAGGCAAAAGTGAGGAACATATTCTCACCTGTCTTGTGACTATCATAAAATTTGGGCCTGATAAGGACCCTCAACTCAATGTGAAGGTCACTTCAATAATATTGGTCTTATTCCCCATATCCAGGCCCTTCCTGAATGCATTTCTAATCGTGGGAAACTCAAGTCTTCACCTTGATCCACATGCATTGGGATAAAGATAAGGATAGTTCAGTGAGAAGTTTAAGAGGATTTTTTAGAACTGAAAGCCAGAGATTGGGAGACCTAGGCCAGATTAGACAGAGATCCTGTGGTTACAAGTGACAGAATTAAGCTCAAACTTGTTTAAGAGAAACAGTAGTATTCATTGGCTCTCTTGACAAAACTTAGTAAGCTTCGGGGATGAGTGGAAATGTTTGAATATTGAAAATCAATTTCTTTCTTTTTCTCTCTTTTGTCTCCTCCTCTCCTCTTTCCATCTCTGATTGTCTCTGGTTTTTTGTTTTGCTTTGTGAGTTTTTGTTGTTGTTTTTTCCATCATTTTTTCGGGCTGGTTTCTCCCCTTACTAGAAACACAGCCACCCGTTTCTTCTCAAGTTCCCATGTGCCTACTTCATAGTCAGAAAGGATCTGGGATTTAGCCTGTTTCCATCTTTCCCCTGTAGGGGAGAGCTCAAAATAGTTTCACTTTCATCCCCTTGGTCACTGTCACCATGACCAGAGAGGAAGGACAATCCCAATAGAATTCTGTGGTTAAAACAGAGGAAAGAACTTTGGAAGAGTGTTAGGCCAACAGAACTAAAGAAAGTGTTAGACATACTGTGAGTGATCAGGATTGCTATTACAAATTAAAATGAAGTGCTGCGTTTCCAGTTTTTTGCTTTCTCTTGAAATGGACTCTTTTCTAGACCTTTCAGATATTTACATCCAGCTGCCAGGTCTTACCTTATAGACTCCACAATCCCCTCCAAGGGCTCCTGTCTCATGTTACCTCTCACCCTGGCTTTCAGTTCAAGGACCCCCTTACACTTCCCCCTGCTCTCTTCTCATCTTTATCCCACCTGACTCCCACCATCTCACTTGACTCCACCATCCAGGGAGTCCCCTTAATCATGGCTCGGATTGCTATTACAAATTAAAATGAAGTGCTGCGTTTCCAGTTTTTTGCTTTCTCTTGAAATGGACTCTTTTCTAGACCTTTCAGATATTTACATCCAGCTGCCAGGTCTTACCTTGTAAACTAATTCCACAATCCCCTCCAAGGGCTCCTGTCTCGTGTGACCTCTCACCCTGGCTTTCAGTTCAAGGACCCCCTTACACTTCCCCCTTGCTCTCTTCTCATCTTTATCCCACCTGACTCCCACCATCTCACTTGACCCCACCATCCAGGGAGTCCCCTTAATCATGGCTTCACCAGCCTGGCTGCTGCCTGGCAATCTCCCATTGTCACTACATAGGAATGTAGTCCTTTCCTGAGAAAACAGGTTTGGGAACCTGAGAGGTCTGTTCTGATTCCTGTGTCCCTCTCTCCCACTGGGTTGAAGTGCAACCTTGAGAAACTGACTCATCCTTTGCCCTGTTGCTGTAAGGATTGGGGATGAGTTACACACAACACCTAGCTTAAGGCCTGAACGGAGTAAACTCACGATAAACAATAACTGTGGTACTGTTTATCTCAGTGGCATCACACAGGAAAGGAGCATATGGCCAGAGACATTGCACTGCATCCTGTGACCATGGGAAAAAAAAATTAAGCTCCACTTAGGCTGGAAACACAGCCTAAAGAGATAGCTTGATCATTATGGGAAAAAAAAAAAAAAAAAAAAAAAAGCTGTGGGGCTTCAATTTCTTTTCCCTGAGCAGGCACGAGGAAGAAAAGAGGAGAGGGCTTACATTTCACTTCTATGTCTTAGGTCTCTGTGAATGTACCAGTTGCTCTCAGCTTGTTTTCTGCCTCAGAGTTTAAGCCAGTTGTCTTGAGGGAAATAAAAGCCCCGTTATCCCAAGCCAGGGAATTGGGCAGAAGTGAATTCCATCCAAATCAATTATTCAAAGCCCTAAAGGTGGAAATGATTCTACACTGGGGCTTTCCTGGGAGGGCCAGTTCACTTCATTCAATCCCCTGAAGACAGGTAGTTTTCGTGCTATGACTCAGGCTAAATGTCTTGGCATTTAAGGCTTTGCATGTACTACCTGTAGTCTGCTTTCCCAGCATTAGCCCTGTTTCCGTCTAATCATTTTCTAAGCATCCAGACAGATACAATCACTGTTCCTTGAGGCAGCCATATGTGTAGACACCTCTGAACATAGCACCTCAGCCCACCTTACCATCTTAGACATTACTCACTCATTCACATCTCTCTGTCCACTAAAGAAAGTTTCTGGTGGAGGATTTGAGGGGATAAAAGGCCAAGATCCTGGCTTTTTGGAATTCGTACACTAGATTAAGAAATACGACAAACACATAAATCAATGTGATTAGTGGAGTTGTAGGGCAAAGGCCAAGGATTTGGGAATCCCAAAAGGCAAGACTCAGCCAAGTGTCCTGATGCACTAATTACAGAGAGGAGTGATGGTGAAAGTAGGGAAAGAAGACATCATGTGACATGTTGGGAAAAAAGACAGATGAGGGAAGTTCAGCGACCGCCCCCCACCACCCCATCTGTCTTTAGGACACTGGCATGAGCTTTATGTTTAGATATGGGAAAATTTGAGGTTGGGGGAAAGGACAGCACAATTAAGCAGTCTTGGTCAAAGTGTGGGTTCAGTCCTGGTTCTGCAGGTAGCCAGAAGAAGCCCTTATTGCCTTGAGGGGAGAGATCTATTTCCAAGAAGCTGATTGTCCTTCCTCCGCTGATGATCTTACCATGACTTGATGTCTATGGCGTGCTGCTGTTTCCGGAATCCAGTAGGACCCTGGGTCTACTGGAGACCTCGGGTACCTGTAAGGGTTCTGGAACAGAACACTGTGAAAGCTGAGCTTTGTGACTTCGGCCTTGAAGTGGGATGGAAAGAGGTTATGTATCATGTCTTATGCATCGCTCTTTGAGTGAGTCACATGACCATGTGCAGAGTTAAGCAGATGACTGACCCAAATAAGCAAGACTTAATTAATGAAGGAGGCAGCAGGCTTTGATTCCATTTTCAGTTTCTTTGTGGGCCCAGGTAAAGAGTTAACACTTTTTAGCAAAAAACATATCTAAGTACCTGTCATAATACTTGAGTACCAGGTGTGTTAAGTACTGTATTGAAAATTAAAGCAAAATGGGAGCTGGAGAAATAACTCAGAGGTAAGAGCACTGGCTGCTCTTGCAGAGGACCTGGGTTCGATTCCCAGCACCTATATGGCAACTAACAACCATCTGTAACTACAGTTCCAGGGTATCTGATGCCTTCTTCTGACCTCCAAGGACATTGCACAACACAGATGCACTTACACATATGCAATACACTCATACACATTAAATAATAAATATTTTTTTTAAATATTAGAAAAAATGTTGCAGTAGAAAGAATAGAACTTAGCCGCGTTGGACATGCTTATGGTGATTGACCGAGTCTTCTTAATTTGGAAGACTAGGAAAAGGAAGGTCATCTTGTCTAGCACCTCATGTAGGCAATTTTTGTGCATTATGTTTCACAAGATAGCAATCCATAGAGATAACACAGCATTGCTCTTAAGAGCAGGGCCTTGGAACCACGCTGACCTGCGTTTGAATTCCAGCTCTGTCCCTATGTATGTGACCTTTCAGAAATATTTACCATTTCAGAGTCTTACTATCCCTCATCTGTACTGTGGCTTTTAAAATAGAACTCCTTCCCAGGGTCATTGTGAGGATGAAGGGAAATGATAGCTATAAAGCTGCTACAACAGAAGCTTGGATACTGTAAACACTCTATGTGTGATTTGCTGATGTCTTTATTACCACTTCGGTTATCATGAATTATACATGAGATAATGGTTTTGGCATGGTTTCTGGTATTACCATCACAACCATTGCTACTCTGCTATTATTTTTATTTTATTATTATCTAGTGACTGAAGACTTTGAACACAGGAAGTTCACTATCTTATGACCAAGCAATTTTCCTTTTGTGATAGTCTGTTCACTGAAAATACCCTTTTCCTATTGAACCCAAGTGGCATTTACATAAACTCTTAGCTCGAGGTCCCATTTTTCCTTTTGAACCATAATTTCCAGAGCCTAAGGTTTAGAGCACAGTACAATTGACAGTCCCTGCCCGTCACAGCCTGGCTCACACACTCCTCCTATGATCTCTCCAAGTCATTTCTGTTGAAATTACATACACTCTTCCCCACCTTGACACTCACTATATTGTTCTGGTACCAAGTGTCTTATGTCACTATATAATTGAAACCACACCCAGAACATAAGTACCCTTGGGCAGGGATATTGGGATACTGTCTTTTCTAATCACCCTTTAAATGGATCTCTCTCTCTCTCTCTCTCTCTCTCTCTCTCTTTCTCTCTCTGTATGTATGTCTGTCTCTGTCTCTCTGTTTCTATCTCTCTGTGTCTCTCCTCTCTCTCTCTCTCTCTCTCTCTCTCTCTCTCTCTCTCTCTCTCTCCCCACACACACACACACACACACACATACATACTACTCATAACAGGATAAGCATTTGTCCTCAGGACATTACTGAGTGGGCTTAAGGTCACAGACCACACTGACCAGGCTGGAGATGGGAACCTGCCTCATTGCTTTAGATCTAAGCATTACTTGTGTTTTGCTAGAGCATCTTTTATTAGGCCGGGTTCCTCCATGTACAAGTCAAATTGTGTTCCTTTTCTTAAAAAGTTCCTGCTGACTCATAATCTTGCTTATCATGTTTTTCCCCTTCATTTACAACTCTGCAGCTCATAATATATTAAATGATGCAATTCTCTGGCCTAATATCAGGAAAGGAAAGGAGTGGTTGAATTCTCTCCACTCCTGTGTCTTCCTGTATCCTTTGCTGGTGATGTTGTCTCTGCTCCAGTCACAGATGACGTATTGACTAACAGAATTCCAGTCTTGTTTACTTCCACGACTCTCCAGAGGATCATAGCAAGCCACGTTTATTCAGCATTACTTCACTTTGTCTTAATATACAGTTTATTTCTCTACTTTATATGCAGAAGGATATCTAATACCCCAATCACTTAATAAACTTGGAATCATCATTATTCTCATTTTAGAAATACAAAAATTGAAACTCAGAGAGATCAAGAACTTCAATCTTGGGCTAAATTCCGTGACTGCTCCCCTATACAGATCCACAAGGACCCATATGACAATAATTTTTAGGTCATTTTCCATGGGTTACAGCCTTTAGCCATTTATTCATTTATAATTTTAAACATGGAATAAATTATTGTTAGCCACAAGAAGTAGGAAACTTTGGGGAAGTTCTTTGGGTTACATCCAGTTACGACTTTTAGTTTCATGCACCCCGCTTCAACTAAACATCATGTTCCCAAATTTAGGCTCTGGAGAAAACCTGGTATGAATATGTTCCATTTTGCAATGTCTTGTAGTGTTCCCTTTGTACAACATATATTACCCTAGGTTTTTATATTTCAGTTTTAGTTATAAAAATTAATCATATACCCCAATTTTCTTTTTTTTTAATTTTTTATGTGTATGTGTGTTATTGCTTGCATGTAGGTAAGTGCACCCATGTCATGCAATGCCTGCAGAGGACAGAAGAGGCTGTTGGATTCCCCTGGAACTGGAGTTACGAACAGTTGTTAGCTGCAATGTGGGTAATGGGATTCAAACCTGGGTCTTCTGCAAGAACAGCCAGTGTTCTTAACTGCTGAGCCACCACTGCAGTGCCATATACCCCAATTTTCAGGTGCATGTTTTTTGGTCTTTTTGAAACAGGGTCTCCCTGTGGCCCCAGCTGGCCTGGAACTCACAATATAGACCAGGCTGACCTTGAACTCATAGAGATCCACCTGCCTCTGCCTCCCAAGTCTGGGATTACAGGTGTGCACCACCACACCTGGCAGGTGCATTGTTTTTGCATAAACAAGATTCATGGGTCATCTCAATGGGTAAAAATAGTGTATTCATTGCATTGCTGAAGTCCCTCTAATGTAACAGCAGCTTGCTTCCCAGGAGATTGGTCTGAGGACTGTTCTATCCCCTATCACACCCTCCACCCACCAGGCACTCTGACTTTATCTGTCGTGACTCTCTCACTTATTCTTCACAGCTACATGTGTGTATGCCGCTGTTTGCAGGGAAAGGGGACCTCTCACTGACAGACTGAGGACCCTTCCTGCCTTCAAGGAACTCCCATTTTGTTGTGTAGCAAGATCAGGGCACTGGATTGTTAGGTTGCAACTGCATGGTGGTACTCCTGAGAAATGGGCTGGATCTTCAGAGAACCCCAAGTGAGTCCCAACAGAGTGTGAGACTAAGTGGAGATGGATTTGGTCAGTGGGAGAAGGGATAGGTTTCCACATTTGGGAGATGGGAATGTTCGGGAACCTAGGACAGTATAAAGTTGCATAGTTCTGTCCTGTCGTGTGGCAAGCTGTCCTAAAGATATGCTGCTAGAGGGGGAACCCAGCTTGTGGCTAAGCTGATCTGATATAGTTACTGTTTCTCTTTTGGTGTATATGAGATGGATTTCAGAAAGGAGGCTTGTGTGATTCCTCTAAAATCAACAAGAGCTTTCTGTTCCCACACTACCATGGACTGTCCAAATGTGGTGTGAGCTCAGGGCTTCTGAAACACCCATATGTGATCAGACTTAGTCACCCTCAAAAACAATTTTGGAAAGGAGGACTTATTACTTTATTTTGCAAGGATATTTTCAATTTCCTGGAGGAAATTAGGAATCACATGTTAAGACTTAATGTAGAACATGTATGAAATAGTATATGTAAAATATATATGCATGCATGCATGGCATATATATATAAAATGAACCAACTCTAGTATATCTGGAAGCTTTAACCTAGCCAAGGTACTTGACCCAAGATGGAATTGGAATTTTCATTACCATTATATCTAATAAACCATTTAAACCTGCCTTTCTTTTAGGCTTGGCTTTGGCTAATTATCTGCTCCAATTTGATGCTCTGTTTTTCCCATTGTGTATGTCATTTTTAATGAGATAAACCAGTGTATAAAGGAAATTTACGGCAAGGGAGAAAATAAGATGCCAACAACAACAACAGCTGGTGGCAGGCTGAAATGCCAAGACAGCCCAGGACATCTAAAATGTGTTGAGCCTTGTGCTGAGTTGCACCATCGTGGCTAACTACTGCAAGCTACATCCAGGTGCACTAATGAGACTGGCTTGGTCAAACTGCCGGTCATAACGTCTGACATTTATTGGATATATACAGAGTGCAGGTACTGCACCCAGTTCTTATATGAGTTTTCTCCCTTAATTCCCATACTGTTATTATCCCCATTTTGTGGAAAAAGAAATGAACACTTTGGTGATTAAGTAGGTGGCCCATGGTGATATACCTAGTAGCTGATGGAGCTGCTAGTTAGGGAGTTGGGTTTGTTATTTTTTATGTTATAGTTCATTGGAAAGAAGTTTTAATCATGCAACAAATACATAAAGGTAAAGAAAAATTAGGGAGCAGCTGTTAGACCAGACATTTTCTCCCCATGCACATAACAATATTGTCAGCACAGCAGGTGCAGACATGATCACGGAGGCAGACTTCTTGCACATAAAGTAGCTTGGAAAGTTTAAGCTGTAAGGATATCTGAACATGCCACAGAAAAAAAAAAGAAGTGGAAATGGAGTGATTTTCAAGTCTTCGCAAAACCCTCCTGTGTGACACGGCCTTCCTTACCCAATTTCATGTCAGAACTTTGCTAACTAGTAGATCATATCCTTGCATAGTTCTTCTAGGTGTCATCTTATATCTTATGGTTGACAACACGTTCATAACATGGGAGAATTTACTGAATTTCAGAGTAATTCTTGTTCCTATAGGAAAGTGTTAAAAGTTAAAAACAAAACTTTCCCAAACAAAATGAAATGTTTTCTTTATTTCCTCTAAATATTCACCTGAAAAAAACTGCTGTCATGGGGCTGGAGAGATGGCTCAGTGGTTAATAGCACTAGCTGTTCTGTGAACATTTCAGAACATGGGTATACTTACACACGTGCAAGAAAAACACTCTTACACATAAAAATTAAGTAAAGAAAAGAAAACTCTTGTCATATTTAAGAGCATGCTGATTCAATAAATTTTCAACATCTGCATATTGGAGCAGAGGCATGGCTCCAGGAAGATGGGTACTCTTAAATTTGCTGGAGCCTTTCCTCATATTTAAATCAGAATTCTCTTTGCTCATGCATAAACCTGGTTCTGCTTGGGAAATAGAAGCCTGCCTTTCATTTTCCACCTGACACAGCATGACAGATAGAAATGCTCCTTCCTCTTCTTATCTCTTAGCATCCCTCCCCAAACAGACAAGTATCCGTGACTCTTACTGAGTCAATTCCATTGAAACAGAAGGTCAGATACACACCAGTGTACTCAATTATTTTATAATCAATTCCCTTTTCTACAGCATCTTTCTTCAGAGAGTCAGAGAGCATTTAACAAACCGTGTTGGCAACATTATTACAAGTCAGAGCAAAGTGACCTGCATCTAAAGACACGGATTTAGAAAAAAAGTGACTATGAAAAGACAAATTTGATTTTGATAAATGATTAATAAGCATTTTGTGTATTATCTAAGTCAGACAGCACCTAGAGAAACCAGCTCAGCAAGTAAACCACTAATGAGGGAATTTCGGGCAAGCCAGGTGGTGCTGGACAGTGAGGAACTCACCAAATTATTTCACAATGCAGGCATTTAATAAATCTCTATTAAATTATAACCAGTATAAATGCATGGATTCAGAATATTTGTTGTGCTCTTGCTCTGTGACAGACACTGAGCTTAGTCCTGTGGATTCAAAGGTTTTGAGGTATGCTGTAAAATGTAGTGGGGCAGCAAACAGAATATAAGGGCTCCTCTTCAAGAAGCTTCCAGAAAGACACATGGGACAGCGGACACAGTAGAGAGGATTAGTGACACAAGGGCAATCACAAGCATGAAGATGCAGTTGGTAGTGCACAGATTACAGCCTGACATAGTCATGATGGCTTGCTCAGAATATTTTTAAAAATGTCCTTTTAAGGGGTGGCCCACCATTGCCTGTATCTTCAATTCTGGAGGATTCTAATCTATGCTCTTCTGGGCCCTGCAGGTGACATGTGCATACCCATACAGACACAGAGATGCACATAATTTAAAAAATAAATCTTTGGGCGTGGTGGTGCACACCTGTAGTCCCAGGACTTGGGAGGCAGAGGCAGGTGGATCTCTCTGAGTTCAAAGCAGGCTTGGTAACATGGTGAGTTCCAGGACAGCTGGGGCTACAGGGAGACCCTGTCTCAAAAAAAAAATCTTTAAAAATGCTATTTTGAGCCAGTATTTGGGGAGATTCTATATACATACACATGCATTCATGTGCACACATATATACCTTGGATTTTGAGCTTCTTTTGAAGAACTCCAATCTGATCGTGTTAGCTCTCTTGTCCCCAGAACAACCAAATAAGCTGAGTAGCCATTTGGGAATGGCTTTCAATCAATCACAGTCACAGCCCCCACCACGCTTTCAAGACATGTTCACTCATGAGTTTTTTCACATCTACCTTCTTGACTCTAAGCATTTGAGTTAGAAAGTGTTGGAAAAGAGCCCAGTGGGGAATAATGAAAGGAGGTGTTAGTTCTATTTTGAGAGGTGTCAGAAAGGAAGTGACTCTTGGGTACTGTTAAAGGTTGAAATGTTAATTAGGTGGAATGGAAAGTGGTGGATGGACAAGCCATGCAAAGAGATTAGAAAGGAAAGGGAAGCAAATGCATGAGCCATGGTGAGAGCTGGGAGTTCTTTGCATAGAGCATAACTTGGGGGAAGGGGTGGGAGAGGCAGAGACCAGATCCTATATTGCTTGGCAAGCTAAGGAATTCTTGCACATTTACAGACTCTTCTCCTTTGCAAACCTCTCTCCCAAAGACACTAATCCAATGATTTAAAATTCTAAAGATGAGTATAAAATAAAGTCACTTAGTTACTAAGGCCGGAATCTTGATGCATCCTTGGTTTTTCTGTCTATATAAAGTAATTCCAGTTGCAAGTTCGCCTTCTAAGTATTCTTTAATTCCCATGTCCCACCACTCCCACTCCATGCAGATTCTCTTCACAATTCCTCTGTGATCTTTCCTACACACTGTACCTGCCCTGATCTTCACTTCCCTGGGGCAAGCTCTGTCTACCCTTCAAATCCAGCTTCACTGTCAATAACTCAGAGTCCCTTGCCTTGACCTAGATCTATTGCCTATTTCTTCTTAGACACAGTTAGGTCTGCTCACATATGCTTCCACATCATTCTTATTCTTCTCCTCCCTATGAAACTTGGACAGTTCAGTTGCTTGTGTAGTTGTCTGCTCAGTCACTCACAGCGTCATTCCACGGTAAGGTCAAACAAAGTAGTGATGGGCTTGTGTTTGTCTTGCCACTGCATCAGTCCCCCTGATACATCAGTCCAATAAGGTTGTGCCAGGTGTGATGGTGCATGCTTGTAATCCCAACACTCAGGAGGCAGAAGCAAGAGGATTGCCACGAGTTCAAATACAGCCAGGTCTATATTGTGACTCATTTACCACTCAGGGCTCCATAGTGAGATTTTGTAGATTTTGTATAAAAAGAAAAAAAACTACATTATGTCACATTGTCACCATGAAGTAAGACCTATAAAAGTAATTTACTTATAAAAATAATTCTCTACATATTAGTGATACATGATAATTCTGCCACATTATTACTGAGGAGTTAAAACAAAGTGTGTTAGCAAAGTGACCTTATTTATTCTTTCATTTAAGTAATATATATTGGAGCCTCATGCACATCTAGGATTGTTTGAGGAGCTAGTCTCTGTTTTCATGGTGTATATTGATGAATAAATGAACTATTGAGACCAGAAAAGATGATTAGGGAAGAAGGAAGGAAGGAAGGAAGGAAGGAAGGAAGGAAGGAAGGAAGGAAGGAAGGAAGGAAAGAAGGAAGGAAGGAAAGTTGGTTGATTGCTTTGGTTGGTCATGAGTCTTAGAATGGAAGAATTTGTCTTTGTTAGGGAGAGCTAGCCTTGCAAGATCAACCAAGATTTCTTAATACTTCTTCTTGTTCTCTTCTTTTCTTAATAGGTCTTAATACTTGAAAGTATTGTGTCAAGTGATTGTAAATTTTAAGGTGGATGTTTTCCTCATATCCCATGATTCCTAGAAGTTTATGAAGTCAAAACTTAAAAACAGAAAGAACCATGTGATGCTTTGATTCAAAGATTTGGGTAATATCTTCACCTAAAGAAAAATCAGAACACAGATTTATGAGGAGTTGGGTCAAGTCACAATGAGCATGTAACAGAGAGATTCCAGGACCAGTACGTATCCATCTAACAGTTGTTGAGCTACACCCAGACATAAGAAGACAGATACTGAGTTATTTCCTCTAAGTCTGTTTCAGTTTCCTTCTTTTGCAAGTTTTTTATCAACATTTGTTCACAAGGCTTTCATAATAACCAACAAATTCAGCAGGCAACCACAAGACAAAGTCTCTTCCCAGCATACAGGCAACCACAGGACATAACCAGCAAAGTAGAACAAAATTCAGTGGGTGGCTACGCAGAGAACTGTGCTTTTGTATACTGAGTATCTTGATCAACCTTCTAGACACAGGAAAATCAATACATTTCAGCAGACTTCTTCAGATCATGTTGACTTCTCAGTGTGCTCAACTGCTAGCATCCAACGACAGGAAAAATTTAAGATGTAGCCTTAATCACAACTGGATTCTAAAAACACACAGAGAAAAAAAGAATGCTTTCCTTTTCTATTTACTGTTCATGTTTGCCCAACAGCTAATTTTAAAAGTTAGGAAAAACAGGTTGTTAAAAGAACTAGCTAGAAACAGGGTATAGCCCAGACTTCCTAATTAATCCCTTGAAGGCTGCCCTCTAATTTTTTTTTTTAAACCTGCCTCTAATTCAGTGTTTGAAAAGCCAGGAAAACTAAAAGACTGTTATTAGTCTAGCATTAGAAATAATAATTTTTATTTATATTATGTGACTTATATTTGCATTACATTGTGTGTTTATATTCCATATTGGGTACCAGATATGTCTCTACTTGTTAGAAACATTACTGGACAATAGCAAAAGTCACTTTAATGTTGGTAGTATTCTCTTGTATGTAGAATGGGAAATGTAGGCCCTGACAGTCCAGATCACTTAGTCTCCCAGCTGTGAAGGTGCAAAGCTGGAAACACACGATGCCTGGGTCTGTCTGGCTTCCAAAGCCTGGGCTATTTGCATCTCTCCATGCTTAATGAAACCAGAACACAATGCTACACACTGAATAAAAGGGTGTGTTATTAATGCCACTCTAATCACTTACTGGGCTTTGGAATATTAAACACTTTGCTTCTGGAAGAAATATCCACGTTCTTATTTTGCTTTAGAAGTCTCTGCCTTGAGGTACATGATAAATTGAAAAGCTAATGCATTTCTTTTTCCACAAACAGCTTCAAAATGGTCCTGTGGAGTCACAGAACCCCAGAAACTTGAATCTGGCTTTCCCAGACAGCTAATCACTTTACTGCCCCTTTCCCCCTAAGTCTTCACAGTTCCTGAATGTGCCAGATGCTTCAGAAAACAGATCCTTTATATTGAATTTCCAGGCTGCAGTTCCCAGGTCACGGAAGGATGAGGACTACTTTTTTTTTTTTTGTATTTCATCATTTCTATTTATGTAGATAGATATATTTTCAGAGTAAATTTAAGAGGAAGAAAAAAAGCACCCCCAAACAACTTCCTAATCTAATACAGAGGATGCAGGAGTTCTCATCAGCAGAGTGGGCAGGATGTTGGCTGTTGCTACAACAGAGCTTGTTTGAGTAGTAGGCTATAATTTATCTAAGGGGATGTCTGATTGCACAAGGGAAGGGAAGTGAATGGTCTGGGTTATTTAGAGAATCCCACAGATATTGTTTAATAGGCACCAAGGAGCTAAAACTCTGACAAGTCTATTCAAGAATTCATCGAACACAAAATGATTAGTAATGTGTAAATATATTTCCTATGGGGGAAGAATGGGAGGAAGGAAGAAAGGTAATCATTTTTTTTTATCTTGGAGACAACCGTGTTTAAAAATAAGAATACTGTTCTGGATTATTTTGTTTCTATATGTGCATAGGTGTGCATAGGTATGCCTTGTGGTTTTTGAATAAAATTAGAATCATACTATATAGCCTGCACTCTCACCTACCTGGTTTCTCACTTGAAAATACACAATGGATATTGTTCTCTGGGGAAAAAAATAGTTCACTGCTTCCAAACATACCTGAATCTTTAAGAGTTGTTAGCTGCAGAGATCGCTTTCGATTTACCTATTACAAATCATCCATATGATATCTTTGTAACCAATTTTTTGTTCAATAGTTCTTATTTTGTCAGGATAAATGAATAAAGGTGCCTTTAATGAACTAGAAACTGTGTACATATTCAAGAAGATTAAACTGCGCCCCAGGAAAGCAGCTTTAGTGTGTAGTCTAAATATAGGAAACACTGTTTCTCCAATATTTACTAATATTGAATGCTTATCACACTCAGTAATAAAAATAAGCCGTTATTTTCCAAAGCTAGCCATATAAGTCATCCTAATATCATTGTAATTAACACTACTGATCTTATGTAAAGACTGTAACATTTTTAAGGAAAATATCTGTTTAGATTTTTGCAAATATGAAAAGATTAAAGTGAGACTTTGCAAAGTATTTCTGCAAAAAGCCAGATAGGAAATATTTGGGGGTTTTGAGGGCTCTAGGATCTATGTTGTGACTATTTGACTTTGTATTAGCATGAAACAACTGTACATAATCGGCAGGTGTGCTGCAATAAACATTTATTTTAAGCCTAGGGGGACCGGACTTACGTAGCTATGGTTTGCCACCCTTAATGTAAAGGCCTTGGGCATGGTCTTTTCAGATAAGACTAAGAAAACACAGGGCAATGGTACCCTGCATAAGGGAGCAACTTAGAGTAGTACTTAGAGGAAGTAAAAATATTGGGGGGAGGTGGAAGGTAATTTAGAGGCAAGAGATATTGTGGCAGCTAGAAAGGCTTAAAGAGAAGCCTGCCAGAGAGAAATCACTTGTGGTATGGGTGGCCAGAGAGGAATCACTTGTGGTATGGGTGGCCAGAGAGATCTGGCTAAGAAATTATATCACCTCTAAAATTACTGTAAAGTTGTTCCCTATTGTGCT